>NW_007727950.1:89562-91899 GCF_000696425.1 Galeopterus variegatus | reverse complement strand
TTTCTTTCAACAGAGATTTGTAGTTCTCACTGTAGAGATCCTTCATCTCCTTGCTTAAATCTATTCCTAGGCATTTTATTTTTTCTGGTGACTAGTATAAATGGGCTAGCTTTCTTGATTTGTTTTTCTGCTAGTTCATTGTTGGAGTATAAAAATGTTACTGACTTTTGGGTGTTGATTTTGTATCCTGCAACTTTACTGAAATTGCTTATCAACTCTAAGAGCTTTTTTTGTAGAGTCTTTAGGCTTCTCTGTATATAGAATCATGTCATTGGCAAAGAGGGACAATTTGACTTCACACTTCATCTTTTCCAATATAGATGCCCTTTGTTTCTTTCTCTTGCCTGATTGCCCTCGCTAATACTTCCAGTACTATGTTAAATAGGAGTGGTGATAGTAGGCATCCATGCCTAGTTCCCATTCTTAAGGGAAAATCTTTCAATTTTTCCCCACTTAGGACGATATTGGCAGTGGGTTTGTCATATATGGTTTTTATTGTAATGAGATACTTTCCTTCTGTACCTAACTTGCTGAGTCTTTATCATGAATGGGCAAAGGAGTTGAATAAGCATTTCTCAAAGGAAGGTATACGAATGGCCAACAGACACATGAGAAAATGCTCAACATCACTTGGCATCCAGGAAATGCAAATCAAAGATACTTTGGGATATTATCTCACTTCAGTTAAACTAGCTATTATCAAAAAGACAGAGAAAAATAAATGCTGACAAAGATGCAGAGAAAGGGGAACTCTCCTATGCTGTTCGTGGGACTTTAAATTGGTGTAGCCATTATGGAAAATGGTATGGAGGTTCCTCAAACAACTACAGATAGAACTGCCATGTGACCCAGCAATCCCACTGCTGGGTATATACCCGAAGGGATGAAAATCATGTTGAAGGGACACCTGTACTCCCATGTTTATTGGAACTCTATTTATAATAGTTAAGAGTTGGAACCAATCTAAATGTCCATCGTTGGATGACTAGATAAGGAAAATGTGCTATATTTATACAACAGCAGAAAAAGAATGAAATACTGCTATTTGTAGCAACATGGATAAACTTAGAGAAAATTATGTTAAGGGAACTAAGCCAGGCACAAAAAGAGAAATACTGCATGTCCTCACTTATTTGTGGGAGCTAATAAAATAAAATAAAATAAAATAAACAAATAAAAAAAGAAAGAAAGGTACATCACAATAATACACTGAAATTTCAAGAGAAGAAAACAGAACTGAGGTTACCAGAAGTGGGAAAGGGGAAGAGGGATGGGGGAAAAGAAGAAAGTGGTAAAGGGCCATGAAAATTGATTACATTGTATAATGAAGAATATACTAATTATCCTGATTTGAGCATCATATACTGCACTCAGGCATTAATAATATTCAATGCTGTACCATACAGATACGTACAATTAACTATATTCCAATAAAAAACAAATTTTTTAAGAAAGTTATGCTTTCACAAAGTTGGCATAGACTGAATGTTACTCTGGTGTGAAGGTTGGCAAAATCAAAATGGAGTCACAGGTGTTCAAAACTCTGACAGACAAAGTGAAGGAAGGGCACAAAGGAAGGATTCACATACACTAATGCCTGACAACAAGAACTATCATAAACATCTGCAAAAAAGACAACCTTGCATAAAGGCCATTGCAAACCTACACACAAAAATATGTGTATGAGGACATCTGCCTAGCAACTGCCTCTCCAACATCGAACTGGTGCCATCCTTGTTATTGATCCTTGTAGCTAAAGATAATTATCTCAAAACAATTATGCAATCCTTTTCATATTTCCTCTAAAACTTTGTCTTCTTTTACCTACTTGAATGCACAGAATTTACTATGTCATGTGTATTCCCATTGCAGCACCCAGTCCTAAATAAATATCATTTTCTTTTAGAGAGTCTCCCTCTATTTCTGTTTTTAGGTTTACATAAACGGTACCTCGGAAGTGGGGCCCAAGCACGCTCACCTCAACTGAACCAGCAGTCCTTGGAATCAAGTTCACTCCAGAGCCCTTTGTGCACTCTGCTTCTTCGAGTCACCTTTTCTGCCCTGGTGAATCTCTTGGATTCTTGGACTCCCTCCTTTGGTGGGATCTTGACTTTATCTAGGACCTGATTTGGTTAAGGCCGCCTTAAATGAAGGACACTGTGTCCCTCTTGGGACTATAAAAGTCTTCTTTGGCAAGTTCTTTCTGATAAATGTCCCTTTGGACAGTACTCTAATTTCTACAGAATTAAATTCTGTCTTGGAGTAATGTCTTTTCTGATGAATTCACTTTTGGTTCTTTCTGCACACTTAATTTAATATTTTGTTTGGTCTGTGTGA
>NW_007727950.1:60462-88326 GCF_000696425.1 Galeopterus variegatus | reverse complement strand
TAATTAGCTTATTCATCATTGCAAAACTTAGTCATTTCTTTGTGATGTGCACATTTGATCTTTCTTCTATTTATCTGGTTACATGCAGTAAAACATTATTGATTATAGATTTCTGGGTCAACTATACACTAATGGGGCTTGTTTTTTCTATCTCGCTATACTTTTGTGTCCATTAATCGGCCTTTCACTATCTCTGCTCCTTCCTTTCTCCCATTTTTGCCTCTAGTAATCACAGTTATTCTCTCTCCTTTTGATAGTTCAGCTTATTATTATTATTTAGTTCTTGTTTGCTTGTTTTGTTTTGTTCTCTTTTTTTCATCTCCCACATGAGTTAGAATATGAGGTATTTCTATTTCTGTGCCTATTTCACTTAACATAATTTTCTCCAAGCTCATCCATGTTGCTGCAAATGGTAGAATTTCATTCTTTTTATGGCTGAGTAATATTCCATTGTGCATATGCACCACATTTTCTTTATTCAGTCATCTGTTGATAGACATTTAAGTTGGCTCCATATCTTGGCTATTGTGAGCAGAGCTGCCATAAACATGAGGGTGCAGGTATCCCTTCAACATGATGCTTTTCATTCCTTTGGGTATATACCCAGTAGTGGGATTGCTGGGTCTGCAGACAGAACTGCCATATGTTGGAGAAACTTCCATACTGTTTTTCATAGTGGCTGTACTAATTTACAATCCCACCAATGATGTGTAAGGGCTCCTCTTTTTCTACATCCTCACCAGCATTTGTTATTTTATTTATTTATTTATTTTGATAAAGGCCAGTCTAACTAACGGTGAGATGGTATCTCAGTGTGGTTTTGATTTGCATCTCCCTGATGATTAGATGCTGAGCATTTTTTTATATGCCCGTTGGCTATTTCAATGTCTTCTTTTGAGAATTATCTATTGAGCTACCTTGCCCATTTTTCAATTGGGTAATTTGTTTTTTTATTATTGATTTGTTTGAGTTCTTTGTATACTCTGGAAATCAGCCCCTTGTCGAATGCATAATTGCAAATATTTTCTCCCATTCTGTAAGTTGTCTCTTTGCTCTGTTGTTTCCTTTGCTATGCAGAAGCATTTTTCAATCAATGCTCAAAATCTTGAGCTCAGAGCAATAATATAAGGTATCACTGTCCCGTATAAAAATGGCTTTGCCACACAGGGACCACAAAAAGCTGGGGGGGAACCCTACAAGTAACTTTTTCTAAAATGTTTTCCCACCTGCATTAACAAGTCAAGCAAACTAGACTGGCAAACAAAAGAAAGATACATAACTAGTTAAGATTACTCAGAGATTTTGTTTTTTCTTATCACTGTCCCGTATAAAAATGGGTTTGCCACACAGGGACCACAAAAAGCTGGGGGGAACCCTACAAGTAACTTTTTCTAAAATGTTTTCCCACCTGCATTAACAAGTCAAGCAAACTAGACTTGGCAAACAAAAGAAAGATACATAACTAGTTAAGATTACTCAGAGATTTTGTTTTTTCTTATACAATTTAGCCAGTCCTAAAATAAAATGTAAACATTTACAAATTTGACACTAAGATCAGTTGAAACTGAAAAAAGAAAAAAAAAGTGTGTAAAAGATTTTTTAACCCAAACTGCTTTACCCAAAATTTTGGTCCACAGCCTACATTTGGTTACTTATTGGAGCAAATAAAATTTAGCCATATGTACAGGTCCCATTTTGTCAGAAATAGAATTTGGATCCAAGTATCTATTATAAACCAGTGAATTTATACTACTATATTTGTATGTACATGTATTATGTACATGTATTATGTTGTATTGTTAAAATATATAGTAATTAATCCAAATGCCTTTTAGTTTACATAACTTAAGTAAACCTTTGATTAAAAAGCTGTTTTTAAATTTGTTGATCAAATAAAAATAGAAATGTCTCCAGAATTGTCACCATAGATTTTTGCCTGAGTTTACTGTTATATAACAGTTATGTATTTGTCTCTGCAAGAAGTTTTAAGGGTATCATATTATTAAACCACCCTAAAAACAGAATGGTCTTTGTTTGCATAACTCTTTGACAGATAAGACTAATTTAATATTGTTGGTTTAATGAAAACAGCTGTATCTTCTGGGTTATCAGCAAAATACCATATCTTTAACTTTAAGGTTCTTACTTGAATGATGAATACCTGATATTCTCAGGCTATAAAAATGGTTAACAGGGAAATAACGTGAAATGCTGACTAGCTTTGTCTAATATCTTGGTTTTCATAAGTAATTTAGGTATAATAGAGTGAAAATAAGTAAATGAGGTGAATGTAAATGGGATAAATGTTTATAAACGAGCTTTTTATGTAACTTGAAATTTTAAAATTCTGTTATATTAAATTAAGTGATAGTAAAATGTCTCATTAAATGTCTGGGTCATCTCCAAATAAGATAAAATAATGAAACATAAATTGCTGAAATATAAGTTTGTTCTTGACTTCTTTAATTTTATAGAATGACTAAATATATTTGGGTCTATTAATACACATAAAAATTATGTTTGGGGGAACATGTTTTTAAAAATTTTTAAATAGACCTCATCTATAAAATACTAATATGTGACAGCCCAAAATTTCTTTCTTCCTAGGTTTTTACTAAAAATCAAGATTACTAAGATTTAAAAAATTCTAATCAATATATATAATTCTGTATACAAAGTGTACAAATAAGTAAGATGTATTTTTGATTAGAAAAATATAAGAAAGTTATAAAAAGTTGTTTTTATTGGGAAAAAAGGATAATTGTATAAGTTCAGAGGTTATTTACGGTTGTGTCAAAAAGCAATTTTAGGAAGGAAATAGAAATAAGATAGAAAAGAAACAGTAAATAGGAGAAAGGGATGTGAAGAATGTTATAAAAATATATTCTGGTGAGAAATGTTATAAAGGAAAGAGAATAATTTTGTATGAGAAAGAATCTTGTGTGGTAAAGTTTTTGTCCTAAAGTAAAATGACTGGCTATTTAAGAAAGAAAGTATAGGACAAAACTAAATGCCTAACCGTATGCATGTCACGGAAAGTATAAGTAAGTCAGGGTTGTGAAGGATGAATTTATGAAAAGAATTTTATGTGTGATCAAGTTGGCTATAATTAGAAGCAGATGGTGTCTAGGTCTAAGACTTCCTAAAGATTGAGCTTTACACGTAAATAAACTTTGATTATATATGTGTATACACTGATAAAAAAAAAACTAAAATTTTGACCCCCTATGTTAAAACAAGGGTTTCTTCAAGTACTGATCTGTTCTTAGCAAAACTTGGAACAGGTTTTGAGTTTTTAATTCTGAAATCTGTTTGTTTAAATTTTCAGCCATATTCTTATTTGCAGCTTTTTTTCTGTTTTACGGTCTCCATTTAATTTTACTACTTTCAGGTTAAAAGTGCTGTCTTCTTGATTTAGAATGGTAATTTTATTTCTCGAGGTAGAGTTTTCTTCTTGAAGCTTCTCAGATCCACATCTCAGAAGTTTAACTTTTGCTGCATCTCGCTGCACATCGTTTGCAAGTCATACACCGTTGCCTCCTGCTCTTCCTCCTTCTCCCCCTGAGAAGGAACATCTTTTGCTTGGCCTGGGTAACAAGTCTTTTTTTCAACTTTTTCATCAGCTCTTGTAACTTTTTTCTCCATTTCTAACTCTGCTCTTATGTCCTAATGCTAAAATGTTTGTCTTGAAGGCCTAGAAAAGCTAAGCTTTCCTCCAGTATAACTGTACTCCTGGCTTTTCTTGATGTGTCTGAATTGTTCCATGTAACCAGGAAATTTCTCATGCTTTTACTAAGAGCCATGTATTCCTCTGCTCAAGGTACAATTTTCTTGTTTACCTTCCTCTATAATAAGGTGTACACTCATAACCTTGGACACACATTCCTATGTGTCTGATTAAATTCAAGTAACTTTTCATCAGGTTTGACTTCCAGGTTATCTAAATGCGCTTACCCATAAGAAGGAGAGAAGCAATCATACTATAGTAGATTTTCTTTTCCTTTTTGGTAACTGGCCTAAGAAACAAAGATTTCACCTTTTATCAAGATAATTCCTTGTGTTGCATATTATCTTAGGTTGTTTGACTACTTGGGAAATCCGAGCTTTGAAAAGGTTATAGGATTTTTGTTTTTGTTTTTTCTTTTTATATCCATGCAGCTCTCTGTATTACTTTGGTAGTCTTTGATTATCACTCTGCTTAAATTAATTCCTGTTATTTCGCAGTGACTGGTGACCCTGTTTTGATTAGGCATTTTAAACCTTTTGACATCTTTGAGGGGTTTCTCCATTATCAGAATTCTAAATTAAGTCTTTTGACCTAGAATTAGCTTTGGAATTTTTCCGTTTGGCCCCTAGAGAGCCTCAAAGGATGTATTTCTCATCTTCTAGAGCTATTAAATGATTAGGCTTATTTGGTAAATTGTATTTCTTAAATTCTTCTAGATTCCTCCAATCCAACTTTCTTCCACTGAATTACTCAACACAGGAACTGCTCTGTTACTGGAGCCCTATAAGCTGAAACTAGATGAATTGTAAGGGACTACTATCATACCTCATGAATGGACAACACAGAAAGTTCACCAAACTGCTTGATCCCATAACCAGAGACATTCAAACTGCAAACCAGGATGAGAAATTGATGGCTTCACACTATTGACCACTTTTCCCAGGATGTTGCAATAAGACTCGATATCATAATGATACACTTATCCCTCTTAATGTCTACCTTTTTCACTTGGCAAGATAATAGTGTGATTTATTCAATTGGTTGACTTTAAGGCTAGGTTCATAGCTTGAAACCATTATGCAAACTGGGATTATCACATTATTATTAATTTTACTTTGTGTTTTCCTTTTTGAACTTTGTACCTGTTACTTGTTAAATACATGCAGAAATACAGCTCTTAGAATAAAGCTGGCCCCGCACTTCAAGATGATTGCCAGTGCCTACAGAACTGACAAAATTGAACTTAACAGTGAACACAAGGTAGACTTAACCTGAGAACTCCCTCTAAACTTCTCTTGTTTCTCAAATATGGCTAGGAGGATCGACACTGACTCCTAGTCACCATTTACTCCCTCCAATGTGGGGACAGACCAACAATCTAGGACAGGTCCATCCTGGCACCAAGGGACAATCAAAACCTAGCTAAAGATTGATCAATCAGCAATGCTTTTGGAAAATGATCTTGATCAAACGGGAGAAATATGAAAGTTGTGAAAACGTGAAACCACAACCTTGCACAAATGTCATCACAGTCTTACACAGAAAAATACTTCTGCAAGGACATCTGCCCAGCAATTGCCTGTCCAACCTTGGACTCGTGCCACCCTAGTTATTGATCCTTGTAGCCAAGCATAATTATCTCAAAATAATTATGCAATCCTCTTCATTTTTCCTTTAAAAGTCTTTGTCTTCCTTTACTTCCCTGAGTATACACATCATTTACTATGGCACGCATATTCCCATTGCAATGCCCTATTTCCAAATAAATATTTTCTTTTAGAGAGTCTCTCTCTGTCTGTTATTTAGGTTGACACAGGAAAATCTGAAACATGATTTTCACCAGTTAGATACAAATGATCTTTTCTGTGTTGCTTGGCAATAGTCATATGGATTCAGATTGCACTAAGATTAGGTTCTGAGAACAAAAGATTTTGCCTGGGATAACTATTTTTGGTCCAAAGATTAGCTTATTTTAAATTTTTAGTGTGTAGGCCAGGCCTGGTGCCAAAATAATCCTGTATGACGTTTCAACTTTTATGATTCTTTAAAAAGTGGGGTACCTAAGAGAGATTTGACACTGAAATAATTTAGCCTCAAAGGGTCTGAAAGAATTACTTTAACATCAATAAAAAACAGCTCATGATTCTGCTATTGAAAGAACCACTATCCTAGCCAGATATCTGCAACAGGATAACTCTGACTATAGGACAGTGAAGTTTCATTTTTAGACTTTGATTTCTTTGTGAATTTAGTAATGGGAGTGTTTTATAATGCTCACGTTTTACTGTTGTAATTTTACTGTTGTAACTTTTCTGTTTATATTATCATACAAATCTTTCCACAAACTTTTTAAAGTACCCTCATATTCATATAGTCAACTTTCCAGAAATCCTCCCCCACATTATTCTCTCATTCCCCAAAGAATCAGCGCTTTTAGCTTTTATGATATTTCCACATAATACTGGCTTTTTATATGTGTTTTATAATTGAAAAATTGGTGGTTCTAAAAGTAAGTATTTTTAAATTCTAAGGGCATGTTTCCCTTTATAAAAAAGAGTTCTTGATCTGTTTAACATGAATACAACCTTCTTTTAAGTAGCATTATATATATAGCAATTGTATATCTGTTTGCCAAGTGTCAGGTAACATTTTATAAAATTAAGCTTTCCTGTGTTCTACATTATTCCATTATTCAACAAATATGTATCAAATGCCTACTAGTTGCCAGACATTGTTCTAGGTTCTGGGACAGCCCCGAACAAAGCAGACAAACTCTTGCTTACATTCTTGTGAAATTCAGTATCTATTAAAACCATGGGGCCACTTAAATAACAAGGCCTCTTTACTGACCTCACATGGAATTTCAGCAGGAAGTACCATTGCCAGTGGTATGGTGCTTCTTGACGCTTCTGATAAATCTTCAGTTTCCTTTCTCTCACTTATTTCTGCAGAATGTTTCACTCTTAGGTCTTTTGAAATGTTGACCTCAAAGTAGTCTTCAGGACCTAGAAACAATTTTATAAATGTAGATTGTAATATACCTAAATCCATATTATTTTCTCCATTACAATAAAGATTAATTGCTGAGCAATCAACTTAATTAATATATGGGACAACCAAAGTGAGTTTAAAATAGCTGAAATAATTGAACCAATGTTAATAATTAAAATAATGCTTCACAATTTACTTAATATTATAACTTTCACGACTAAACTAAATCAAGTATATAATATGTTCATCTACTAGTTAAATGTTTTCCAAAAAAAATCCAACCACCATTTATATTTTCTCTTAATATTAAAATAGTATATTTAAGGGCCGGCCCGGTGGCGCACTGCTATGGTGCGCCGCTTCGGAGCGCAGCAGCGCTCCCGCCGATGGTTCGGATCCCACATACAGACCGGTTCCCGCTCACTGGCTGAGCAAGGTGCGGGCGCGACACCGGGGGTTGCGCTCCCGTTGCCGGTCCCGGTCTGGTACGGGCGCGACACTGAGGGTTGCGATCCGTTGCCGGACACGAAAAAAGATAAAAAAAAAGGGAAAAAAAAAATAGTATATTTACAAAACTTGAAACAATTTCTTTTCCATGATGGTTATTAAGAAAATTTATTTTATTTTAAATCAGAACAGTTATTTACTCTTTTTATATATTTCTAACTTTTAAAAACAAAAAGCATAACTATGGGGTAATCACTAAATAAACTAAACTAGTATTTCTATGGAACACTGGTTTAATAGTGAAATACTAGTGCTCATCAAAATGTCAAGTTTTCTATGAAAATAAATGTTCTACATTAAATAAGCTGGGTTTCTTTATGGCAATATTATGAAGAACAGTGAAATATGCTAATGTGAGTTTTGAATCTCAAAAGGATAGAATATTTTACTTTTTTTCAATTTTTACATTTAGTAATTTAGCATTTGGTTTCAATTATTAAAACATTGTTCTCTATTCAAAAAATGTGTTAAGAGAGATGAATAATTTTTTTATTATTCAATGTCTCAAAGCTCCAAGTGTTTCATTAGGGCACAGAACCGACGTGGCTAAAATCAAGACTCTAACAAGAAGAAGGTAACATCTGTAAACTCTTAGGCCCAACCAAGAGCATCTGTCAAATCCCTAAAGAAGGGAACTGGAAAAAATGAAGCAGCCCCTGTCAGCTAGAAACTGGCCTTATGATGCGAGAAGCCCTTGGTGTTTAGGAGCCTGTCTGGCAGTCACAGGTAGACCCTGATGTTCTATTGAACATCAAAACCCTCACAGAACATCAAAACCAGACAAGGCCACTCTGTCACCATGAGTGATCAAGACAGAGACAAGACTGCTCGGTAATCACATCAGAATCCAGGCAAAAGCATAAACATTACCCAAACCACAAAATGACCAAACATCTCGAATCCTGCCTAGTTTCTTTACCAATACCAGCTTTGGGCTCTTTTCTCTTCTCCTGCTTTCTAGATAAAGTGACCCCCTCCTCCTGGTTTGCCTGGTTTGGGCACTGATAATGCTGTGTCCCAGAAACCCCTCAGTTCCACGCAAATTTGAACAGGTGGTCACCCTACTTCCAAGCAGAGTCATTAATATACCTTTAATATAAAATATAATGATTAAATATAATATAACTTAATATAAAATATAATGATTTATACAAAATATAATATAAAATCTTTATATGTATATAAAAGATACCATTTTAATACAAAATATAACAATTCTAAATATATACGCATCAAAATCATAAAATTTCCTGATAGCAAGCAAACTGGTGCAAAGCCCTTGCTATCTTGAACTCTTCCTCAAATCACTTAACACATGCTCAAATCCTATAAGTCTTTTCTAATACCTTTTTATTGAGACACCCCATAATTCCCCATGGTGTGCCTTATTTTCATTACAACAAGCAAAAACTCCAAATAGCTCAAGTGCAAGTATGTTTCTGGTGGTCTTTGGCTAAAGGGTATTGAGAGAATAGAAAGGAAGAAGAGTTGAAGGCAATACACCCAGAAGTAGCTAGAGTTTTGGTCTCATTGCATCCCCCAAACTGTAGTCACTAGTTCCATATAGGTGATTCTATCAGAAAAGCAGAATAACAAAAGAGATATCCCTTTGAGAGGAGCTGTCTTCATGCTGTATCTAAGAAGTTTTTGTTTGTTTCTGTCTTATGACAGTTGCAGAATTAAGGCACAAAAGCACCTGGGATTTCCAGATTTCTCTCAGTACTAATGGTGGTCAAAATGAAATGGAAAACAGACTTTATTTCTCTTAACTGTTTAAAACATGTTCATAAGCAGTCTCATTCTCTCTCTCTCTCTGTCTCTCTGTCTCTCTCTCTCTCTTTTTCAAACACATGCACAGGCACACACACACACAAATCAAAATAGTGAAAGGCTGTATAAAACTGGTTCAATCATTCTGTAAACTGATGGAAGAACTGGGAAACTGATTTCATCTGATATACCTTAAAAGAAGAAGGAGTAAGTCATTCCACTATGGCAGTATCCAGGATTTTCTGCTAATTTCTCTGTGATATTAGGCTAAGAAGAACTATTTTATCTGTCTTGGGGATATAATCACAGATGTACAAAAAGATTTATCTGTATGAATGGACGTAAAAGCTCTGTTTATAATGCAGGAAATTGGAAGCACTCTAAGCAATAAGGGACCAGATGAAAATATGCCATATAATAAAAGATTTAGGTAATAAAAATTCTATCAAGGAATATTCAACAAGAGACAGGTTTACAATATAATTGAAAAAATTCAAGTTACAGAATTGTCGGTTTATAGGTTACCATTACAGTAAAATAAAAAGTATACATATACAGAGCTATGTGGTTAGAATCTAAGACATATTCTTGAATGAATAAGAATAGACTAACCATGTATATACCAAAAATATCAAGAGTGGTTATTTCTGGCTTGTGGGTTATGGGTAATTTATTAGATATATATAGACAGATACATATAATATCTAATAATATAGTATGTGTAATACATATTATGATTTTTCTATGATGAAAATGTACTTATTTTACAAATTCAACTATGTATAGTATGTTTAATTCAAGTAGAGAAAAAAATTGATCAAGACTACAGATTGGCTATTCACCTTCTTTACAACATGTAAATCAAATAATAGAAAAATTATTTAAAGTATAATAAATGTATTATAGCACTAGAAATTAATAAATGGTATAATTACATAGGAACAAATTTTGAAGAATTCCTGAAAGTTAGAAGTTAATCTGGATTACATGGACAGAGGTACCAAAGCAGAGAAACAGAAACCAAAACATGTTTAGAAAAGACATCTTCAAATATAAGATTAGTTTTCCAAAACTAAAAAAACCCTGCAAATTCAAAATTCAAAGAGCAGAGGAGGTACAGGGACAAAGATGATGGTAATACGTTAAAACCTCATTTGGAACAACTGAGAGAGTTCTACTTTTGCATTTGACCTAAGAATAAAACTCTAGAATCTTTCTAAAATAGACAATCCAGTACTAGTACTGGACAAGGTAGTAGAGTGGAGCCTGATGTATTTCCCAACCTTCCCAAAGACAGCAAACAAACGAAAATTGATAAAAGTGCTGACTTCAGCATTTTTCTATGGGCTAAATTTGTAAGCATGGATCTATAGTTTGTAAGTATTTTGACCAGTAAACTCATAGAAGGAGCAACAACTATTAACTGACAGTGATTCTCAGTTAAAAACATAAATTGTCACCCAAGATTATCACCATCTTAAACAATAATCTATTACATGCAAGAGAGGCACCATAATCAACAAAGATAAAAATTTAACATTGAAAAAAAATTGTATTAAGTATAGTCAAGCTTTTCAGAAAACCTTAGTGGGCTACCATATTCCTGAGAAGGAATGGGAAGTTACCATGACAAAGCAGGAGATGAGTAATAAGAGAAAAGAAAGTAAGGAAGTGTTTATGTCAGGGAGCACTAAAATTCAATCTACCTGTACAGGTTCACTGCTAACGCTCCATGCTCACCATCATGCGAAGTGCAATCAAAGATGTGAGAGACTACAGTCTCCTCAGTTCTGTGCCAGCTGACTCATCCACTTTCTTCCAGACTGCATTAGAAATATTGTCTTTTTGTGTGTGTGTCATGTTTTAAAAATGGTTAGGAAATTCCACTCTGCAGATAGTATGTAAAATAAATCACCCCATGATAAGGTGATCCAATTCCAAAACGTAACAGCTGGAATAAAGGTTGCTCTCCCCACTTTCAATATGAATACATACTAGGGAAAAATAAAAATAAATACCCTAAAGCAAGACAATTTTTTGTAATTTTCTTAACAATTAATAAAGTTACATTATAAATTTAGTAAAAGAGCAAAACTTTGTAAAATATTAAAGCACCAGAAAATGAATTTTCCTTTATGAATTAAGTTATAAAAACTGGCATATATTTAATTTTTTAAAGCTTCCTTTCCGCCTTTCAAATCAGAAACTCTTTCACACTACAGAACTTATTTTTTTCCAAAAAATATAATTTTAGTGTTTGTTTTAATAGATTTTGTGTTTAATCCTTTGGCAATTAATTAAATACACATTGACATAGAATAGGTTTTCTAATAATTGAAAAAATCTAGGTGAAAACTGGAAAAAGTAGAATCTTTTATTTTTGTTATATTTGGACTGACTTCACTATAAAAATTTGATATGAAAAAAGTCATTATTCAATGCCCAATGTACTTTAAAATTTAACAGTAGTTAACAGGAAAAGCAAATGTTCCATTTTCTTTACAAGTGATTCAGAAAAAAAAAAGGAGCACTTAATCTAGAAGAAATATGCCTCCCACTGAAAAAAAAATCATTTTTCTTGTGTGACCTTGGGAAAAGTACTAAGCACTATAATCTTCAATTTCTTCAATTATTTAGTGGGGTAAATAGTGTCTTCCTTATTGGATTGTTCTGATTATATAAAATAAATCTAATGTGCCAGGTCCATAGTAAGTACTCAATATTAGTTTTCTCCTCTCTTTTTTTGATTTCTGAGATCAAAGTGAATAAAAACAATGTTTTGTTTTGTTTTCAAAAGATTCTAAATCAATCTTTTTCAGTTTGTATATCCAGCTGTGACTTAGAAAGGACTGCAACACTACCCTGGAATTTTGACATTGAGCATCAATGTTTCTGTCAAATTTACAATCTCAATAAATGATTCTATAATCCCAATTCTGCTGATTTTATTAAGTATGCCTATGAAGTACAGATTCTAGCATGATTTTCTGGTGTTTTAATGTCATGTTAAAGATTACGACACTTCCCACCACTCAGGTAAGTAAACAGCTATGTCTCCAAGAGATAAAGGAAACAAATGGATTGCACAAAGAGAGGCAACTTTTACAAATCTATTGGTCTAGTCACCAGCGTTCTTAAAACAACCTTTTATTTCTGCATTTCATAGTAAGGGGCATAAAATAAGTAGTATTTTATTCAAGGGTACCTCCAAAGCAATAAGGATAATAAAACTTCTTACCTACCAAATTATATAAAGACAAATATACTCAATATAGCAAAACATTGTTGTTTAGTAAGAAGATAAATCTACATTGCTTTAAATGCCCATTTTTCCACTGGCATTCTAACTACACACACGCTAGTAGCTAAAGTTCTGTCAAACATGAGCATGAATGTATATTTATTCTTTACTCTGTAATTCTTTAGTCTCCTAATTTTAGTTCATAACATTCAGGGATAGTTCTAAGGCAAAGTATATGTAATGAGATGCTGTCTCTCGTGGTCTATGTGTCTCATTTTTTCCTGCATTTCCATATCATTCTGTTTACTATATTAACTCCTTTTTCTTACCATTTCCTTCTCCTCCCCCCATCATCCATAACTCACTCATTCTTCCTTTAAGGCACCTTTATCCGACGACCTCTTAGTCAAAGTTGTTATACAGAAATGGTACAATACCTTGCAACTCAGAGTGTGGGCCTGGGGACAGCAGTTTACTAGATTAGACATGCAGACTTCTAGCCTTTACCTTGGACCTACAGAATCAGAATCTGTATTTTAAAAGAATCTCCAGTTATTTGAATGCACTCTGAAGTTTGAGAAGCAGTGTGTGATAACAATAATTTATACCTTAATGTGATATCTTTCCATAATATTATAATAGCATAAGTAAGGTATTAACTGAAAGTATATCTATAATTATATTTATCTGCTTCCTTATTTCCTGTCCATCCCATTTAGAATGCAAGTTTTTGACATCAGGCAATTTGTTTTGTTTTGTTTTGACCTCTATAAGTCCAGTGCATGCAACAGTGCCTGGCACATAAGAGAGGCTCATGAAATATTTGTTGCCTAGTTTATCAATCAAATAAATCCATGCCTAATGAGAGTTTTTTTGGATGGCCTGTATCTCAAGGCCAGTAATTTATTCTATCTACCACATTCTTTGCCTGACTGTTTTTAGGAAGTACATCTGTACTTGAATCAGTATAACCCTAAAAAGAGGAACTGAACAAAAGTAGAGGAAATCACCATAGAAAATACTAAGTTTGCCTCTTGATGCCCTACATATTTCACCCTTTTTCGAGTTTCTAAGACAGTATTACCATTACCCATACTCTTGGCAGTTATTTCCTGAAACTGGATATACGAAGCACTGAGGTAAAGGAATCAAAAGATGAGTTAATGAAACAAACACTAATTACATTCTCTCTGAAGAAGTGCAAAATGTATCAGTGATAAATCCCTTTCAGCAGCATGTCCAGAATGAAATAAATCAAGATCTATTGAATAACATTTCAAACCAGATCTGAGCATCAGACTTTCAATTATTCCCTTTAACAAATGATAGTTTAACGTTTTGTATCCATTTTGGTTGCCGCTTTTTTGAAATCTAGACTACAAAAAAAGTTTATGTATGTAGTGATTCTTCCAATTTTTGAGTGTTAAATTATACATGGGTCATATAATTCATCAGTAGAGGAATGACTTTTCTATTTGTTGTGTTACAAAATATTTCATTGAAAAATACCTAGGGCATAATAATGCACACTCAACCCAGAAATTCGACAACAATTTCTTTTTCTTATTCCTTTTTAAAACTGAGAAAGGAAAAGCATAGATTCATCTGAGTGAGATTCATAAAATAGTAAACAGTTTGAGCAGGGTTCCATATGAGATCGTAATGGTATGAGACATTTTTTGTTATAATGTTACCTGAATAAAAAAGAGTAGATATTAATGTGTGTATCCATATGCATACATATATGTCAGTGTATATGTAAATATAAATATTCTGTTTATATGTATATTATATATACTATGACAAGAAAGAAATTACCATTATGTCAGCAGTGATTATTTGAGAGGAGAAAATAAAAGTTACTTTTAAAATTTTCTTCTTCATTCTTTTCAATATACACCAGACTTTTGACAACCCACGAATATTACTTTTTTAATAAGACAAAAATGAACATCATCAAAAATGATTCATCATTTTTATTGGCTGAGAGGACAGCAGCAATTCCATTTTTTAAAATTGAATTTATGTATTTTTTACATAAGTAATAAATATTCTACATATCATTTATAACACACAAAGGAAAAAAAAGAAAAGAAAATCACTTATAATTCTATCTCCTAGAGATAATCAAACAAATTTTTTTGTACAGATCCTTCTAGTCTCTGCTTGAAGCATGCAACTGTACATTTTTGAAAAACTAAAGTGGGACAATCTTATACATATTTGTACTATTAGATGCAACCATAATACTTTTATATTCTAATGGCTCTTGACAGTTTATCAAGATTTTCATTGTATTTTATTTTGTATATACATTGTATTTTTATTTTGAACACACACTTAAAACTATAATCCCTGTTCAACTGAATTTCTGTCAACCATTTAAAACTATTTGTAAGATAGTTTTTAAATTCTGTGACTCAGAAGCTATTCCTCCCCCATAAATTGTTTAGCCAAGCAGATTTTTTCTTCTTATAATACTTTTGAAATGTGAAGATAATACAGTGTTTTGTATCAAACAGGGTTACAAAAATAAAAAAGCAGAGGCAATTAGCCTAGGAGTAAGGTAATAGAGCCATAATTAGTAAATTAAACAGGAAAACAATACATTTTCCAAAGTAAATAAACCATTAGGGTCTTCTGGACCTTGGATAGAAATAAAACTTCAATCTTGTTTAGAAAATGATTTGAATTTATTTTCCTCCTAATAAGTTTTAAGTAGGTTATAGGGTAATAAGGGACACATTAATTTGTATGCAGAGTATATATACACAAACCATATATATATAATTGTGTATATATGTGTGTGTGAATATATATACAAATTATATATATACACTATATATATGTTCACATCCTAAAGATATGAGTATAAATATATATATACGAGGGGGTCTTCAAAAAGTCCATGGAAATATTCGTATTGTCTCTTAGTTCCATTTTCTCATGAACTTTCTGAAATACCCTTGTGGGTGTGCGTGTGTGGTTGTGTATGTTTATGATAATATATAACCATGTCCTACTAAAAATACCACGACCACATGTTAGCTGTTAAGGTACAGATCTGTGAGTATTAGGCATTCAGATTGGCCTCTTCAGCAGTGGGCCTTAAACTTCAAATGGTGACGAGGAAAGAGAACATTCTAGCTGTTAGAACTATGCTCTCATAATTCTTTTCTCCAATCTTTATGAGACTGAGGAACAGACTATCCCATTCACTGTTGAACACATGATAGGTGCTCAGTAATTAGTAGTAAAATTAATGGATTATTATATTTCAATTGGAAATACTTAAAGAAGATGACACTGGAAGAAGTGGATTAATCCTTTCTTTGGGAAGAGCCTATCTGAAATTGTCAAGACTCAGAGAATTAACAGCAACCTTAATGTTTCTGTTTCTGGTATTGTCTTTCCACATAACTGTGGTTCCTAGTGTAACAGGCTTTGGAGAGTGTGAGGGAATAAAAGGCAGGGAAGTCAGAGCAAGGCACATTTGTCCAGCCCTGAGCTCCTCAATGGCTCAGCAGAGAAAGGCATCAGCCTATCAAGTAGCTTGAACTAGGGGAGTGACTCAATGGCTGAAAGGGAAAGCTGGGAAGATGCTAGAAGGACATGAACAAGATGGTAGAAAGACAGATCAGAAAGAGAGTGGAAGGCACATCCTTCCATAATGCCTAAAAGTGAGAGGCCTCTGCCTTTGGGAAAAAATAAGAAAGAAGCTGCACATTCAGTTTGGAATTTCCTATATTTAAGAAACAAGAAAATTGTTTTGTTGTTTTGTTTTCACTACCATGAATTAACTTAGATAATAAAACCATGAAAGAAACTAATAAGACTATTACCCTTCATTTAAAATTCCATGCCCTTGACACTGGACTCGAGTTCCTCTTATACTCTCAGTGAGTGATTATACTCATATTATCTTAGCAAATGAATCTAACGTCTGATATTTCCTATCCCAATACAACATCTGATCTTTCCTATCAAGCCTTAAGTTACTGTCAAGAAGCTGGAATGATTTTAGTGATGATGACTTTCAGCTTAGCAAGTGAAAGTGTGGCTATAATCAATGCATTGCCTAAAAGGAAAGGAATTTTAAATAGAGATTTGATCTAAAAAGAATATCCATGATTTTATAAACTAACTTCCTCAGGAATATTAATAACAACTATGAAACATTTACTATGTGGAAAGTACTATTTTTAGTGCTTTGCATATACTAACACACTTAATATTCTACCAACTCCATGAGGTAGGTAATAATATCATCTTCATTATATCAATTAATTCATTTATCCTTTGAACAAATATTTATGCCAACTATGTATCAAGTGCTATTCAGGATATGGAGGATGCTGTGGTGAGCCTTCCTCTACAGGACTTGCAACCTAATTGAAGGGGAGGGGGATGGTGAGCAAACACTATACGAGCAAAATATAAATTTTGTGTAGCAGATGCTGGTAAGTGCTGTGAAGAAAATTAAAGCTAGGAAGGCTGATAGGGAATGCGAGGGAAAAAAGGGGTTGCTGTTTTAAATCGGAAAAGTAAGGCTCTGAGCTGTAAATTAACTCTTCCAAGGCTACACAGCTAGTTATTGCTGTTAGTTAGGAGAGGTTAGTCAGAATTCAAAGAACCTTAATCACTACACTATACTGTTTCCTGACCCAGAGTTATATCCATGTGTATGACAGTCAATTTATCACAGGAATTGTCTGATAGAATCAAAGACAAAATTTTCAGAGCTGTTAAAATCAGCATATGGCCCAAACCTCCAGCGAAAATGTCTAAGGCATCATTTCGTAACATAGCGTAAGATTATACCCCATTTGACATTAAATTGATGTTCTAGTTAGGATCTCTAATTTACATAGAAATAGCAGTTTAAGTGTGAGTATGTTTATCAGTTCTTGTTGCTCACTGAATTATCTCAAAAAAATGTTTTATTTTACAAAGAATTCCCAGGGATGGTTTGTGTGATGTTGGATTGGCTCTGACTGCTAAAGAACATGACTGTTTTTATAGTGCCAAATGTGGAATCATTATCAATAGGTAATGATGATTGTTCTCAGTATAAAATGGATTCGAAGAAGACAGATACATTTATGATTTTTCTTCCTCCTAGCGTCTTCAAATTCTCTACAACTACCTAAGAGGCAGAACTTAGATTTTGATAGCAGGCTTACACTGGCAAGTTTTTCAGATGTCCACTAGCATTTTACACACTTTAAATGTTAATCAACATCTTAACCTGATGTCTTTAGGAATATTTCCATAAAACTTCAGGGATACCGTACTTGAGAATTTTATTTTAACTTCTAAATTAAATAGGAAATTTCAGGATGCATTTAAATAATTTTGGGATGTGATATAGTTTTTAGTTTCATATTTTCACGTGACTAGACAAAATAATTTTGAAAATGCTTTTTCCATATAAAACAACCTTTTAAATGATACTTTCATTTCCTTTCACCTTTTCAGAATATTATATATAATAATAACCTTTCCTCAACTTAAATAAAAATCACAGAAATTGAGTCTATCCATCTTTGGGGCAAAAATTGGTCTTGCTTCCCCCCCACTGCCGCGCATTTACTCAATAGAATATATTAAAATGAAAAAAGGCCCTTTGCAGTTAGGCCTAGAAAAATTTTCCTTGGGGCTCACACCGTTGTTAGATAAGCCCCTAAAAAAAGTTTGTTTGGGGTTGGTGTAAAAATAAGAGGCAATATGTATTAAGTTCTGATTAAGTCTCAAATACTCTGTGTAGATATGTATATATACATAATTGCATTTAATCCTCACAATTATCCCATGAGATGCAACTATTTTTTTTTTCTTACTTTACTGATGAAGAACTGAGTTTTTCAGAAGTTAAATAACGTGTCATAGGTCAAATCCAAATCCAGCACTATTTGGCTCCAAATCCTCTGCTCATATCAGAAAAATTACACTTGCCACTGAGGGTATAAGATCTGAGGCAGATCCACATACATCTTGTCCATCTCCAGACTCACACACAAGAAGTTCTAACAGGTTGGCCTCCCTAAGAACTAAAAAGGGCCAGATGACCTACGTTTTCCACTGCATGTGTGACAATGCTCTGCTTGCACTGGAGCCATTCCAGGCATCTCACCAGACCCTGAGTGGAACATAATCATTCATTCTTTCACATATGCTCTTCTCTTTTTGCCTGTTGTGCCTAATCCCAGTTTTCCTTCTAATTGATTTTCAACTCATATCAATGGTTGCTGTCTGTGGGAGGCCTGTCTCAACTTCCACATGGCCACAGCTCTTTGCATGCACTGCACTTCATTAGAACTGTTGTCATACCATATCGTATTATTTACATAAAAGTACTATTTACTTTCATGTCTCTTTCATCAGATGTGAGTTCTTAACGGCCATAACTGATAATCTTTGCATCCATCTCAACTCCAAGTGATTACCAAAGATTTGCAACATAGTAGAAGCTCAATAAAAGTAAGTTAATTTGGCTAAAACCATTACTTAGTGGACAATCAGCCAAGCCAAAGGGGAATACATGTATTCCAAAGGGAGGTAACTGTTCCTGATAGCCAATACATATGCTCAAAAGAAAATTATGCAAAGTTGAATAATGACAAAAATAAATTATACAAATATGACACTAACTAGCATGGAGTGTAGGAATACGTACTAGACAGAAAATAAGAACTTTTTGAATTATGGAACCAGCATTACCAATATCTAAATGTAACAATAAAGGAGAAAACGATAAAGTGCTTGATACTAATGTTTTAATTAACAATATGAAAATACATCTCAGAGAGCAAAAGGATAATATGAGGAAAGTGTCTAAATGCATGATGATCAGAATAATTTGGTATAATTAATATTCTGATGAAAAAGGCACAACAGGGCACCATTCGATGTTATTGAATCAACATTAATATAGGAGAATATTTATCATAAAAGTACAAAATAGGGAACTAATATTGACAAGGAAATTTGAAAATAAATTAATATAATGAAACAAGACCAAAGAGAGAGGTAGGCATACTCAGAACATGGTAGATCAGAAAAAGTAAATAATACTTTTTGTTAATAATATTGAAATACAATGCCTAAAAATGGAAAATAATATATTGTGAGTTAAAAAAACGAAATGTTTCAAAATAGATCAGAAAAAGTAAATAATACTTTTTGTTAATAATATTTAAATACAATGCCTAAAAATGGAAAATAATATATTGTGAGTTAAAAAAACGAAATGTTTCAAATGGAAAATTGAGAAAATTATTTGCTTTAAAAGTTTAAAATTTTCTAAGTATTACTATACTGTTCCAGACAGAAAAACTTTTTAAAGGTCATTTATCATGAGAAAGATAACTGAAATGGAAGAAATGTATATTATTGTATTCAAGTAAAATATATTGCAAGTGTGTAAATGTAAATCAAGACATGGGGTCTAAGATATAAAATACATTAAATTGTGACACTCCTGTTAAATCTGGAATGTGGAGATGCCATATGAAAGTTGAGAATCTTCCCACAATTGAAAACACAGGAAGGCGAAGATTCATTGCCCGAGACAGCCTTAGCTCACCAAAGCTCATTCCAATTCCTGCCACCTCAATTTTCATCCAAGACTCTGAATTTAAAAACCTGATTAGACTTGAGTATGTGTACCTCTAAGAAATTAGAAATGGTCTGGCACTTTCCAAGTACCCTAAAAATTATTTTTCAAAATCAAACCAAAATTTGTTCAGTAGTGTAATTATCTGAAAAGTGAGTGCTGGAAGTATCTGGTCCACATTCCAACCCTGTCATTTTCTAGTTTCCAACCCTTCTGTTTGTATTTTTACTTAAAAATCTTAATGGCACTATTACCTGCACTTCAGTGCTTTTGTGAGGATTACATTTTTAAAACGTGTATAAATTTCTTATAACTGCTTGTCACATAGAAATTAACTAATGGATGTTAGAAAATATTTTGTTTTTTAAATAAGGAATAAAGGAGTGGATCAGTCATGAGCAAATGATGGAAGAGATGTAGTATGTTTGCTTGTGTAAGTGCTAGTGCCATTTGAGAACTGGATTTTGGAAGGAAGAAGCCAGTGCTCTGACTCAACATGGATTTTCCCAGATTCCTCCCCACTCCTGTACCTTGGGTCTTGCACAAAGAATGTGATGTCTTGGGGGTTTCAATTTCATCATCTGTAAAGAACAACGAGAAGATATTGTTTTAGACCACTTTTAACTCTAGAACTGATGATTTATTTATAAGGAGGGTATTTTAAAATTCTTCATATGAAGTACTAAAAAAATCTTCATATAAATGTATAACTTCTATTTTTCATAATAGCTCATCTGTTTGTAGATTATCTCTGAAACACTTATTTTTGCCTCTCCCTATACAATATATTGCATAGTTCTGTGTAATTAAGATAACATTAGGATCTGTTCTTCCACATATTAATATTTTATTTCTTTATTTTGAAATATTTGTTCCAAACTGGAATCTTTCATTAGAATACAACATTGATTTTGGTGAGATTTTCATTTTCTCATGGAACAGTTGTTGATATATTATTCCTGAGCCAAAAGCAAAATGTGACATCCAGCCTATCATTTCAGATATTTTTTTAAACATTAAAAAAAAGTGTTCCCAGATTTTTCCAAGTATATTCCCATATTTGTCAACTGTGCTTTGCTTTTTCCTCTAACATAAATAATGATTTTGTTTTAAAATGATTCTATGTACATATTTGTCAGTATTCTTTCAATTTTTAAATAGCTTATATTATACTATAAGAATTTATCTGTGAAGTGAAATACACCAAAATGTCAACAGTGATTTCCTCTAGGTACTGTCATTGGGAATGACATTTCTCCCTGCTTCTTTTACATTTTCATATTTTTCAGTTTTGTTTTTTTTTTACAATGAGCATGTATTATTTTTATAATTAGAAAAAATAAATCAAAAGCTTTTACGGGCCGGCCCGGTGGTGCACTGCTACGGTGCGCTGCTTGGGAAGTGCGGCGGCGCTCCCGCCAAGGGTTCGGATCCCACATACAGACCGGCCGCTCACTGGCTGAGCGAGGTGCGGGAGCAACACCGAGGGTTGCGATCCCGTTGCCGGTCCTGGTCCGGTCCGGGGGCAACACTAAGGGTTGCGATCCGTTGCCGGTCATGAAAAAAAAAAGACAAAAAGAGAAAAAAGAAAAAAAAAAAGCTTTTAAATATTTTTCTTTGGGCTTAAAAACTATTATCAATAATTCAAAGTTGTTATGATATATTTGCTGAGATCAAATACACTATAAAGTTAAATATTTAAAATTAGATATTATATATTTCCTTTTGTTAGCAGGAAAGTGAAAAAAAAGTAACTGTCCTAACTAATAAACTTGTTTTTTCCTAACTTCTAAACAGCTTTGAGAGACTAAAAATAATTGCACATTAGACATAAACCATACTTTCTTATACTTTAAAAGAATTTCAATGAGTTGTAAAGAATTTGGCCAGTGAATAAAAAAATTTATTGTATATGGTGCTACGCATTGTGAATAATGGAACAATGTTGGGACAAATTCCCCTTGCTTAAGAAGCTTCCAGACTAGTGAAAGGGACAATAGAGCATATGTTAGGGGATCAGGTGGCATTCAAGTAGGGCTGAAAAATACATGTTCTCAATTTTCATAACTTTAGTCAAATTGAATTCCTGTAAAGGTACTTGAATAAAAAGTAACGTTGAATAGGGCTTAAGCATATGTTAGGGGATCAGGTGGCATTCAAGTAGGGCTGAAAAATACATGTTCTCAATTTTCATAACATTAGTCAAATTGAATTCCTGTAAAGGTACTTGAATAAAAAGTAACGTTGAATAGGGCTTAAGATTCCTCATATGTGAAGCTATTAAGCAGATTGATGAGCATTACCTACAAGCCTACAAATACATTTTATTGCCTTATGATACTATTAACAGTCAAAAAAATGTATACAGATATGGGATGAGTTTAAGAGGAGGATGTGTTGATTTCCATCTGTCCCAACATTCCTATTGTGATTTAAAAGAAAATTGTAATTGCCTAGAAAAGAGTGCAATGATAAAAATTTAATTAATAAATATAGTATATTTATTTCCAACTCTGCTATTATGCAGTTGTAAAAATGGGGATTTTAAAAGATTCTAACTCTCCCAATATATAGAAATACTAAGACACTAGTAAAAGTGATCTGAAATAGCTCACGAAAACAAACAGTTAAAAAGGTGGAACTATTGCAATAGCAAGGAATAACATAAGGTAGGTGCTATGCATTTAATAGCCCAATGATCCTGAGTAAAATAAAACTTTGACCTTGGTTTTGATTCAAAAGAAAGGTGGTAGAAATCTGGAATAGGGGGCAGTATATTCATAACATGAATATGGCTAAAAGCTTCCCAGGTAGTGTACAGAATACCATTACTAACACAACTAAAATATCCTGACCAAATGCCTTTATCTTATTTTGTTAGCAATAAACAAGTCATAATTACATTCTGGTGTCTAGGACTAATAAACTTCTACTAACAATTTTGATGTTTGAGTTTTATTCTTTAATATATATAAGAACAAAAAAAAAAACCCATGACACTTAAAAATAAAATAAAAGAATGAAAATCGAATTAAAAAAGATAAATTGGTGAAAAGAAAAAAGATAAACTTTTTCAAAGACAAGTTGAATGCATATCATAAATTCAAAGGAAAAGGCCTTGAAATCTTAGTCTTTATAGCCTCAGAAATAATTTGAGCTGCATTATTAAATCATGCAAGCAAGAGAAGCTCTTTTGGACAAAATAAAACCCTTTTTGTAAAGCATCAGATACCTGAACTCACATTTATAATTCAGACTTTTTGAGTAATATACTTTTCAAACAATCCATCATTTTAATTGGAATTCTGAAGTTATAATGAACTATTAGTTTCATAGAGAAAGAAAAAAAAGCAGATATTCAATCTCTGAATCTGAAAGTTGGCAGCTAATAATTTTTCAAACCTTAATAAATTCTAGAAGTACAAAAAAACAATTTTACTTGCCTTTGTCCTAAATTTACTAAGTTATCATTTTACATTTATTGTTAGAATTGATTAATTATTATCTAAATTAGTGAACAATCAATGTAGGTGTTTAAAGTCCTGCTGCTAATTAAAAAACTAATTTACATGATATTTGATTATGAGAGGACATGTCTGCTGCTCTGAGTATTTTGACTTTATTCTGTAGGCTGCGTCAAGCCTCATAATCTAATGTGTGTCTTAGAAGAATAGAGGAAAGAGAAGAAAAGAAACAGGTTACCAGCATGGAGATTCTAGCAGGAGACTGTGAAAGGAAAGATGAAGATTCAGCCAATGGATGGAGCATGGGGAAGTAGAGATTTTTCTAAGGCAGAGAAATAAATTGAATGTGGGATATGGAAAGGGCTCTGTAATAGCTCTGGGGTAATGGGAGCAATAGCGATGTCTTTAAGATATGGAACACGTGAATAGGGCTAAATTTTGCTATGGTGGCAAGGCAGGAGATAATAATGATTTAGCAAATATGGAGGTGGGACATAAATTTAACAATGTAGGGTCTAGGAGGAAAAGTTTGGACTAGAACAGTGATTGATGAGATCCATGAGGTTAAAACAATTTTCATAATAACACTAAGATATAATTTGCCTTTGATGGTGCAAAAGTAATGGAGAGTAAAACAGTTGTCACCTCAGCATGAGTAAAGGCAGTGGTACCAAAGTGTGCTATTAACCACCACGCACTTGTGGTTTTGATTGTGGTGATATATATATATATACACATATGACAGACTCATCAAATTATACACTATAAATATGTGCAGTTTAAGCATGTATATATCAATTAAACATCAATAAACTTGTGAAACATTTCAAGGTAGCAATTTAATAAAATGATTTTTACTGCTTCATCAGGAACATATATAAATGATAAATTAAAATGATTTTTATTGCTTCATTAGGAACATATTTATTAAATCATTTTTGCTGCTTCATCAGAAATATATATAATTGTTCAGTAAAAATCATTTTATACAATTTCTACCTTGAAATGTTTTACAAGTTTATTCATATTTAACTGATATATACATGCTTAAACTGCACAGTTATAGTGTATAATTTCATGAGTCTGATATATATATACACATTGCCACAATCAAAATAATAAAAACCATGCCAAAAATTTCCTCAGCATATTTGTAATTGCTCCCTCCTTCCGTGAACACCAGTAAAACACTGATATGCTTTCTGTCATATAGATTACTTTGCATTTTCTAACATCATACAATATGTTTTCTTTTGTTTCTGACATCTTTCACTCAGCTTAATTATTTTGAGGTGTCTCTATGTTGTAATAGGTATTAATAGCCCATTCCTTGTTACTGGTGAGTAACATTTCATTGCGTGGACATACTGCAAAATGGTTTATCCATTCGTCTATTGAGAGACATTTGGGCTGTTCCCAGTTTTTAATGTTACAAGCATAGCTGCTATCCATATTTATGTAGACCTATATGTTCATTTATTTTGGGTAAATACTTAGTACCAAAATGACTGAATCATATGGTAGGTATATGTTTTACTGTCTAAGAAACTACAAAAATGTCTTCCAAAGTGGTTGTGCCATTTTACCTTCCCACCAGCAGTGTTGAGAACTCCAGCTGCTCAACATCCTCGCCAACACTTGGTATTGTCAGTCTTTTCAACTTCAGCCATCCTAGTCATTGTATATCTTGCAGCAGTTTTAATTTCCATTTCCCTAATGACTAATGGCATTGAGCACCTTCTTGGTATTGTCAGTCTTTTCAACTTCAGCCATCCTAGTCGTTGTATATCTTGCAGCAGTTTTAATTTCCATTTCCCTAATGACTAATGGCATTGAGCACCTTTTCATGTGCTCACTTGCATTCTGGATCTCTTGTCTGGTGAAGTATCTATTTAAATCTTTTGACCAATTTTTTATTTGGATCATTTGCTTATTATTGTGTTTTGATGGTTCTCTATTTATTCATGGTACAAATTCTTTATGATTGTTTTTACTCCTGATTATGAGTAAAATTTCCCTGCTTCTTTGCACACTGGATAATTTTTGATTTTCTGCCACATATTATAAATTTTAGTGTCTTGGGTGTTGTATTCCTACAGGTATTTTTTAGCTTCCTTCCTATTATTTGAAAACAGTTTGATCCTTTTAAGGCCTGCTTTCAAATTTTGTTATGCAGAGCCACAAGAGTCTTTAACCCAGGGCTAATTTTTGCCTCCGCTACCCAGGAAATACTTTTCTGAGTATACTACCTGATGTTTTTTGGATTATGAAGTTTTTCCACTCGTGTTGGTGGAAACATTAGTCCCTGAGTGAGCTCCTGAGATTGTTTGGTTGCTCCCTCAGGACATTTTTTTTTTCTATCTGCTTGCTTCCTCACATAAATGCCTCAATTAGGGTTCAGCTGAAGATTCAAGGGGATTCCTAGGCAGTCCCCCACATCCAGTCTGTGTGCTGCTTCTCTGCTCTCCAGTACTCTGCCTTGTAACTCTAGCTGCCTTCGCTTGTCTGTGCTCCCACCTACATCTCATGAACTCTGGGAAACCACTGACTCCACCTGGGCTTCCCCTTCCCATGTTGTGGCCTGGGAACTCTCTCCAGGCAGTAAGCTGGGGCAATTACAGGACTCACTGTACTATTTCCCGTCTCTCAGGAATGATGTTCCTGAACTTCCTGATGTCCCGCATGCATGTTGTTTCATGCATGTCGTCTATTTTGTTTAGCTATACTGTGTCTTAATTACTCCATCTTTGCAGAGGGAAAGTCTAGTACACGACTTTTTAATATTTTATGTGGTAACATTTATAGTGCATTTCTGCTACATTTTGAAGTTCGTTATCGTAAGGAAATGCACATGAACAATTCCTTGAGTTGCATCTAAGCAAGTCATTAGGCCTTTCCCACCCCCATGAAACAACAGCTATATTTGAAAGAGCAACAAACAAACTATGATCATTCAGTCTTGGGCACCAACAGATATTTTCTTGAAAATATACTAGTCACTTTAAGGAAAGCTAGCAACAACATTTGTTGTCAATGAGAAAATTTATTTTTCCAAATAAAAAACAGAACTTTGAAAGACTTATACACCATGAGCCTGAGAGCTTCCCAANACCTGGGCTTCCCCTTCCCATGTTGTGGCCTGGGAACTCTCTCCAGGCAGTAAGCTGGGGCTATTACAGGACTCACTGTACTATTTCCCGTCTCTCAGGAATGATGTTCCTGAACTTCCTGATGTCCAGCATGCATGTTGTTTCATGCATGTCGTCTATTTTGTTTAGCTATACTGTGTCCTAATTACTCCATCTTTGCAGAGGGAAAGTCTAGTACACGACTTTTTAATATTTTATGTGGCAACATTTATAGTGCATTTCTGCTACATTTTGAAGTTCGTTATCATAAGGAAATGCACATGAACAATTCCTTGAGTTGCATCTAAGCAAGTCATTAGGCCTTTCCCACCCCCATGAAACAACAGCTATATTTGAAAGAGCAACAAACAAACTATGATCATTCAGTCTTGGGCACCAACAGATATTTTCTTGAAAATATACTAGTCACTTTAAGGAAAGCTAGCAACAACATTTGTTGTCAATGAGAAAATTTATTTTTCCAAATAAAAAACAGAACTTTGAAAGACTTATACACCATGAGCCTGAGAGCTTCCCAATACTTAATACTTTTCTGATTAGATCAACAGTGAGAACCTACCACTTGTTGAGTTTGGGTATAGTATTAAAGAGTACTCCTCTCTTTTCTAACTACATAATCAGGATGAGGCAGGATTTTATTCACGCACAACATGTTGCAGAAGGCAGTATGAGAATTAACTGACTCCTAGTAAACCACACTTTAAAGAGTTTTGTAAAAATGTAAAGCAATGACACTTTTCTCACTAACTGATTTTTGTTTTTGAAAATACAATCCTTTTATATAGAAAAATGTTATTTATGTTAACATGTAACAGGTTTATGATTTTAAATTAATTAATATTTTAAAAAATTCTACATTTGAATTTCTGACATAATAAAAATCAATAGGTTTAACTGACATAAACCAAAGCTCGTTGGGGTTCTCAAAAGCTTTTAAGAATATAAAGTTGTTTAGAGAGCAAAATTCTTGAGAACTGCTAACCTAGAATTATAGATTTGGAAGTCTTCAGCTTAGAGAAAATGTTTTAAACCGTGTTTATGGAGAGCCAGTTAGAAAAAGAAGGCCAAGGACAGAAATCTGAGAAACATCCTCAGACTCCAAACTGTCCTTATAACCTGTTACTTTATCCTTTAAGCTTCTTTCTAATTTGTCCTTTATAATCTATCTCTGTGTATTACTTAATTGAGCCTTCATCATTTCTCTCCTATACCAATGTAATATCTAGTCCTTGCCCAGACATTGTAGCCATTATCTGTATATCACAGAATCAGAGTGATCCTTCTAAAAGTCTTGTCTTGTTATAGCTTACCGACATCTGAAAGGGTTTTGAAACAAACATCTTGCAGGACATTGGTTTCAATTCAGACTCCACAGGAACATGAAAAAGCCCTTCAGATTC
>NW_007727950.1:52704-59320 GCF_000696425.1 Galeopterus variegatus | reverse complement strand
ACACTGGAGTACAGGTATCCCTTTGGCATGATGATTTCCATTCCTCTGGGTATATTCCCAGTAGGGGAATCACTGGGTCATGTGGGTGATCTATCTGTAATTGTTTGAGGAACCTCCATACCATTTTCCATAAAGGCTGCACTATTTTGCAACCCCACCAACAGTGTATGAGTGTTCCTTTTTCTCTGCAACCAGAACTTATCATTCTCAGTCTTTTGGATGTTAGCCATCCTGACTGAAGTGAGATGGTATCTCAGTGTGGTCTTGATTTGCATTTTTTGGATGATGAGTGAGGTTGAGCATTTTTTCATGTGTTTGTTGGCCATTCATATACCTTCCTTTGAGAAATGCCTATTCAGCTCCTTTGCCCATTTTTTAATCGTGTTATTTGGCTTTTTGCTGTAAAGTTGCTTGAGTTCCTTGTATATTCTGGTTATTAATCCTTTGTCAAATGTATATTTTGCAAATATTTTCTCCCACTCTGTTGGTTGTCTTTTTACTCTGTTAATTGTTTCTTTTGCTGTGCATAAGCTTTTTAGTTTGATATAATCTCATTTGTTTGTTTTTCCTTTAGTTGCCTGTACTTTTTGGGTCTTATTCATGAAGTCTGTACCCACTCCTACTTCCTGGAGTGTTTCCCCTATGTTTTATTTAAGGAGTTTTATTATTTCAGGATGTATATTTAATTCTTTAATCCATTTTGAGTTGATTTTGGTATATGGTGAAAGGTATGGGTCTAGTATCATTGTCCTACATATGAGTATCCAGTTTTTCCAGCACCACTTGTTGAAAAGGCAGTCTCTTCCCCAGTGTATAGGCTTGGTGTCTCTGTCAAAGATCAGATGGCTGTAGGTGTATGGATTGATTTCTGGGTTCTATTTTCTATTCCATTGATCCATGTGTCTATTTTTATGCCAGTACCATGCTGTTTGGGTTATTATAGCTTTGCAGTATAGTTTAAGGTCAGGTAGCATTATGCCTCCAGCTTTATTTTTTTTGCTCAGGATTGCTTTGGCTATGTGTGGTCTTTTGTTGTTCCATATAAATGTCAGGATAGCTTTTTCCATCTCAGAGAAAAATGTCATTGGAATTTTGATGGGATTGCAATGAATCTGTAGATCACTTTGGGTAATATGGACATTTTCACAAAGTTAATTCTTCCAATCCAAGAGCATGGGATTTCTTTCCATCTTCTTGTGTCCTCTTTAATTTCTCTCAACAGTGGTTTGTAGTTCTCATCGTAGAGATTTTTCACATCTTGTCAGCTTAATTTCTAAGTATTTTATTTTTTTGGTGGCTATTGTAAATGGGCTAGCTTTTTTGATTTCTTTTTCTGCATGTTCACTGTTGGAGTATAAAAATGCTACTGATTTTTGTGTGTTGATTTTATATCCTGCAACTTTGCTGAAATCATTTATCAACTCTAGGAGTTTTTTTGTAGAGTCTATAGGCCGTTCAATATATAGGATCATATCATCCACAAAAAGGGACAACTTGACTTCATCCTTTCCAATCTGGATGCCTTTTATTTCCTTCTCTTCTCTGATTGCCCTGGCTAGTACTTCCAACACTATGTTAAATAGGAGTGGTGAGACTGGGCATCATTGTCTAGTTTGTTTTTAAGGAATAAGCTTTCAGCTTTTCCTTGTTCAGGATGATAATTGCAATGGGCTTATAGTATATGGCTTTAATTATGTTGAGATACTTTCCGTCTATACCTAACATGTAGAGAGTGTTTATCATGAAAGGATGTTGAATTTTGTCAAATGCTTTTTCAGCGTCAATAGAGATGATCATGTGGTTTTTTTCTTTGCTTTTATTAACATGGTGTATCACATTTGTTGATTTGCATATGTCGAACCAACCTTCTAAAACTCTTGTCTAGTTGTAACTTACCCACATTTGAAAGGGCTTTGATACAGTCAGCGTCAATAGAGATGATCATGTGGTTTTTTTCTTTGCTTTTATTAACATGGTGTATCACCTTTGTTGATTTGCATATGTCGAACCAACCTTCTAAAACTCTTGTCTAGTTATAACTTACCCACATTTGAAAGGGCTTTGATACAAATGTCTTGCAGGACATTGGTTTCAATTCAGACTCCACAGGAACATGAAAAAGCCCTTCAGATTCCATCTAGCTCTCCAGCCTCTTAATACCAGAGCACCTACACATGAATTCTACATTATTGTCATTCAAAGCTGCATGTAGTTTTCTCAATGAAATAGATTTTTCCTGGCCTGAGAGTATCTGTCTATCTTTTCACATACTCCCAAAATGTAATGGTTTAAATAAAAAAGAACAAGAAATCAAGCCTTTCTAGAGCAATTTTTAGTCACCCCCATATTTATGAGTAACAGACATTACCATAAATATGTAATTAGACAATAGGCACTCGAAGGTCTTTTTTCTAATGTGGAAAACAATTATGCAACAATAGAATTGACTAGAAATAATCTAAATAGGATGTTTGAAATGGCTAAAAGACAATTTTTTTGTTTTTGTTTTGTAAGGTTACACTTACTGCACACTGCAATTGACTATGATTTAAAAGAAGTTTCAATACATAGTGGTAATAAACTTCAATGTTGCTATTAATTTAATCTATTTATAATCTAAGAGTTTATAAATTTATATGTAACATTCTTTTTTAGCTATACTTTCATTTCATAATATGGCCTCTCCTTCCCCAACCCCTTGAAAACTCACCAAGTTGGAGGAAAGAACATTAGAAAAAAAGAAAACTCAGGAAATCCAAAAGAAAACTTAACTTTGAAAAGTACTTTTTATGCCATGTTTTTCCCAAACACATTCGACCAAAACCAGCATATCAGGCAAGGACAGTTAGAAGATATCCTACCTAAGGAGGTTTATTAATGGGAATACAGAACAGTACAGTTTTACATTTAATAACCTCCCAAAAATGTATCCCCAGGGTAGTGATTTGCAAAGGGACCATAACACAAATGTTGCAATTTAATTAATTTTTCATGCCACATTTATTTCTAATTTGCCATTATTATAAACATAAATCATTACATTTTCTTGCACTATAGTGTCCATTATGGAAAAATTAGTCTTTTCTTTGACATGACTCTGAATTCAACTCTCTAAGGCAGTGTTATGCGTTCTAACAAAATATGAAAACTAATTAAATCACATCTTTTCTACGGTGAGATGAGCCTAATTATTATCTCTGATAATTCACATGTGATGAGAAAAGAACACAATCATCCCATTTAAAAAACATTTTTAAAGAAAACTGGATGTTTTATTTTGAAAAAGTGGCTAAATTTCAACTGTTTCTAAGGAAATCTCTTTCTCATCTAAGTTTAATTTCTTGTTTCATTGAAATTTTTAAGAAGAATTTTTATTTGCAGCATCTTAGAATCACTTAAAACCATTTTCTTCTCTTAAGTTGGAATGTCTACATTTCACACTATCAATCCACTGAAGCATTTTGGATGTTTTATTTCAAAGGTGAATTGTTCTATGAAAATGAAGCATGTGAAGACAGAACTGAGAAGAAAAGGCAGTTCTAGCTATTAGGTTCAAAGGCTCACAAAATCCCTGTCTAAACATGTGTGACAGAAATCTTAATTCGTCAAAATTTTTAATTGTTCACAGTCCATGTTATACTCCTAACTGATAACTATTTATTTCCCAGTTTGAAAAAGAGTTTCTAGCAATCTATTTACAGATATAACAAACTAGAGATTCAAAACTATCAGTCTTTTTTTTATCAAACCTAAAATAATGCAAATAATAATATTAATAACAACAAAGATATTTCATGTATAAATGACTTGAAGGTAAAGCAATAAAATCTTCCAGGGGGCAAAACAATAAGGAGGCACAAATTTATAGTGTTATGGGAGCACACCAGAACCATATTTGCTCTGAGTGTGTCTGAGGATCCCCAGTGGTTTTAAGGAGCTCCATCCTCATTGGACAGAAGACAAAGTCAGGGCATGAGAAAAGTGAGAAGTCAGACCAGAGATCTACCTATAAACCTTGGACACCAAAACCTGCAAAAAGAAATTTTCTTTCTCAGCCTTGGCTCTCGGCGGATTAGAAAAATAGAAAAATTGTCTCAAGATTTCACAGCTGAGAGCATTCACAGGTTTTAGGACCTGTAAAGAGTCTACCTAAAAAACTGGCAAAACACTGTGAGCCTAAAATTTAGTTTAAAGTGGTTCCAGGTGGAAATTCAACTTTTTGGCAAAAACAGACCTAACTCTTCTCTTTAGCAAAATATGTTAAAATTACGCCTCAAAGGATTTCCATAGATAAAGTTCCATGTTACTTCAATTACAAAAAAAAAAAAATACATAAAAAACAAAAAGCCTTAGAGACTCAGGTTAGCAATCCACATATGCATTACTAGTTTCAGAAAAAGACTGTAAATAAGTGTTAATATAATGAATAAATTAAAAAGGAAAATGAGGCTGTGAAGAAATCAAAGACTATTGAAATGGATCAAGCTTTGATAAAACATCCAAATGGAATTCTTAGAAATGGAAAATGTAATAATAACATGTAATAAATGAAATTACAAAACTTAATGATTTTCAGTGGCAGATGAAAAACAGCTGAAAAATCTGTTATCCAAAAGATAAATCTGAAGAAATGAAGTACAATGAAGCAAGGACAAAGATGTGAAAGGTGGTTAAGAGACAGAGAGAGACAGTGGGAAAGTTGTACATGGGCTTAATCAGGGATCCAGGACTTGCCTGGAGGATGGAGAGTAGGGAAGATCATGGAAGGTGTAATGGCCCAGCAGTTTTAGGTTTTGGAAAGATATGGAATCTCAGATCTAAGAAACACAAATAATTACCTAATGGATAAATTTTAAAAGTACAATATCTAGACACATCTTTGCAAAACTGAATATATCTAAAGACAAGAAAATCATAATAGCAGCTAAAGGGAAAACAGATTGGCTACAGAAGATTGGTGGTCAAATAATAGACTCTCAACAGTAACAATGGAAGTGAGAAGAGAGTGAAATATTTTCAAGGACTGAGAGAAAATAAATGGCCTTCTAAATGGCCTTCTATATCCAGTGAGGCTATCTTTCAATCATGATGCAAGAGAGTGAAATATTTTCAAGGACTGAGAGAAAATAAATGGCCTTCTAAATGGCCTTCTATATCATCCAGTGAGGCTATCTTTCAATCATGATGCAAGTAACAATATGTTTGCACAAATCAAACTGATATAGTTTATTAACAAATTTGAGATGCAAGAAAAAACAAAATTGTAAATATGTCATTTAAGCTAAACACATATTTTATTCCATAATATCAAAAACATGTAAGAAGACGAAGTTAGAATAATTGTCCTGTAAGCTGGAAAAGCAGATAATTACAGTTAATGCATTATAAGGCCTCTTTATTTTTCAAAAGAAAAGAAAGATGATACTAACAAAGATCATTAATAATAATAACTGCTAAGTCAAATACACATCTTAAAATTTCAACACAATGGAATACTATTCAGTCATAAAAAGAATGAAATCCTGCCATTCATGGCAACATGGTTGATAGATGTTTGAGGTAGTGAAATGAAAATCAGTGGTTTCCAACATTTCAGAGGATGAGAGAGAGAGAGAAAAGGAAGGAAGGAGGGATTAAGAGGTGGAGCACAGAAGATTTTTAGGGCAGCAGAACTATTCTGCATGACCCTGTAACAGTGAATACATGCCATTATGCATTAGGAAAAACCCATAAAACTGGATGATACACAGAGGGGACGCTAATATGAAAATAAATTATTAATAATACATCAATATTGATTCATAATTGTAACAAATGCACCACACTAATGTCACATGCCAATAAAGGAGAAACTGTGCATGTGGGGGAACTGTCTGTACTTTCTGCTCAATTTGTCTATAAAACTAAAACTGCTATAAAAATAAAGAAAAAATATCTAGGATACCACTGAAAGAATAAAATTGGAATGAAAATGGAATGGATGGGGGACTTGATCCAAAAGAGGACAGAAAAAGATTAAAGAAAAAAAAAATGAAAAAAATGGAACACATAGAAAACAATTGATAGGGTGACAGAATTGAATCCATATCTATCAGGCATCACAATCAATATAAGTTGATCAAATTATATAAAAAGATGAAGATCATAAGACTAAATTTTTAAAATCAGACTATATGCCATTTATAAAAGATGCACCTAATATACAAAGATTAAGCAAACATATGATGGTAGTTGAAAATTTAAAAATCTAGAAAAACACACCATATAAAGGACAAACTTGACCTAATGTCCACAAAGAATGGTACATATCAAATGTGGAAAACAAGTATTCTTTTCAAGTACACATGGAACATTTTAAAAAGTGGTCAAATACTGTGGAATATACTAACATTAATAAAGCAAATGTATATAACATGGCCTAGCTTCCAAGGCCCTGTAGTTTCAGGTATAGCCTAACTTTTTAAAATTACACATAGAAATGTTAAACTTGTGAAAGACAGGAAATTTTCCCCAGGCTAAAGTCTCTGTTGTAGATAAAGAATTGTAACACAGCAAAATTGCTGGCTCTGAGGGCAGATGTCTTTGGTGCAGCTAAACCTAATGATTGTTGCCATGA
>NW_007727950.1:35742-51704 GCF_000696425.1 Galeopterus variegatus | reverse complement strand
ACAGGAAACTTTCCCCAGGCTAAAGTCTCTGTTGTAGATAAGAATTGTAACACAGCAAAATTGCTGGCTCCAAGGACAGATGCCCTTGGTGCAATTAAATCTAATGACTGTTGCCATGACAATTATCTTACTCTTCTTTTGTAACCACCTATGTTCCTTTTCTGTAACTTTCTGACATGGAAAATAAATACTGAGAGAAGACCCTAGTTTGGTGTTGTTTTCCAAGGAGGAATGCCTCTTTCTTGCAGGTTCCTGGGAAATTAACCCCTTCAGGGCTTCTCACTGCTCAGAAGAAATGGGCTTTGAGTAATCCTTTGTGTCTCTGTCACCATGGGGAAGAGGTGACAAAATACCAGGCCATAAAAAAGAACTCAATGAATTTCAAACTACCTTAGAAATACAGACCACAATCTCTGACCATAAAACAAAATTTAGAAATCAGTGACAAAAAGATAACTTAAAGCCCACACATCTCTTTATTTATAATACTTATAAAGAGGAAATCAAAATAAATTTAGAAAATATGTAAAGATTAATTATAACAAAAAAAGTTGTAAGAACATTTTGTGTATAGATTGAGAAGTGCTTAGAGAGAAATTATAGTCTTAAATGTTTATTTTAAAAGTAAAAAGCAAAAAGCCTTTATATCCGAGAGCTAAGCATTTTAAAAATTCATAGAAAATAGAAAGATAAAATATATAATAGCAAAAATAACTAAAATAGAAAAATATATAATGGAAAATTTGTTCAAAAATTCAAAAGGTGTCCTTTCAAAGGACAATGACATTCACAAGAGTCTGCTAAGATTAATCAAGTATTAAAAAAGGAGACATAAATAAGTGATCTTAGAAATAAAAAAGAGGACAGCATTTCATATAGAGCAAATATAAAAAATAAAGAAATATTATAAACAATTTTATGCCAATAAATTTGAAAACAAGTGAAATTAACAAATTCCTAGAAAAATAAAAGAACAAAAATGATTCAAATAGAAAATCTTGAATAGCTCTAAATCTTTTAAATATATTCAGCTGAAACATTCAAGTAACAGGTAATTCATAGTGGAAAAATAAAGTCCAAGCTCGTGTTACCCACCAAATTAATTCCAGATGGATTGTCATAGTTTAATAGGAAAGTCAAAAGTTTCAAATTTTTAGAAGATATCTGTATCTGTACGACTTAAGAGAGGTGAAGATTTCTTAAACAGGATATAATAAATAATAAAATTTTAAAAATATTGGTATGCTTAACTATACTAAGAGTTTCTGCTTATCAAAACTATTTTTAAAAGGAAGTTAATAATTTAAGCCTCAAACTCAAGGTCTGAGAAGATATGCATAAGATATGCAATGAAATATTGTTAAAGTATCTTAAAAACATTTTTAAAAAGACAAAAATAAACAAACAAAAATGGATAACAGACATGAGAAAGCATTCCACAGAACAAAATTGGAGAGCGGACACATGAAATATGTAAACATATGAGAAAATACTAATTAGTAATCAAGAAAATGCAAGTTAAATCTACAATGAAATATACTTTCCACTAAATTCCAAAAGCTAAAAATTCTGAGGGTACCAAATACTGGAAAGGATGGGAAGCATTGAGGATTCTCTTACATTTCTATCAAGTAAACTAGTACAACTCTGTTGGGGAAACAATTCGCATTAACTATGACATGCACAAATCTTATGACCCACCAATTCTCTTCCTGGACATAGGCCCCCAAATCTTACACTTGTGTACCAGGCGACTTGCACAAAGAATTTTCATAGAGCAACATTTATAACAGCAACAAATGAAACAAAATAAGAAAACAAACAAAAAGCTCTGTAAATAGACAAAATTTATATAGATAATAAAATTGACAGATAAATTATGGTGCATTCTAACTATGGAGCAATGAAAATAATCAAACTATAACTATATACGTCAACATTGATACATCTCCAAAACATAATATTGAGTGAAAGTAAGTCAGAAAAGAACAAATACAATATTTTTCCATTAATATAGGGAAAACAAAAACAAAAACAAGCCCTCCCCACACACAAAACAAAACACAAAAACCCAGGCAATTCAGATAATATATTTTTACGCATAAATGCATATGTAGCAAAACTATAAACAAAACCAAAAAATGATGAAAACAAAGTTCAGGATAATGTTTATCTGTAAGAAGAGGAGAGAGGGGAAGACAACAGGGGTAAGGTCCCTAAGGAGCTGCAAGGGAATCAGTAATGTTCTATATCTTAAGGTCCAAGTGAGTCCACAGGTGTTTGATTTTTTAATTATTCTATAAAATGCACATACACATATACTCTACTATGTATGCATGGCTAATTTCATAATTAAAGTAAGACAAGAACAGTATTTCAAAGTACCCTGTTCAGACCAGTAAAAATGATCAGTATTCATATTTCAGGGCAATTATAATTTTCTAAAATAATGAGCTAAATTATGGTTGCGTACACATTTATAAAATCAACATAAACAGTTTCCTTGTTTTAAGAAAAAATAGAAAAATTTTGAAACAAGAAAGGGCAGATACTGATCTATGTACAATGCCACTATTTCTAACCCTTTGAGAAATGCTTAATTATTCATTAATAACAATTATATTCATGAGACAATTTGTCCAGCTCAGTGATTGTTAAACTTCAGTGTGCCCTAGCCCCAATGGGGAGCTCATTAAATGCTTATTCCCGTGACTCTCTGCTCTTTCAGAACACACTCCCAGAGATTTAATGCAGTAGGAGTAGGATGAGGCCAGGTATGAAGTTTTGGCAAGTTCCTCTCCTTACTACCTTGGATAGTCTGATGCAGATGGTTAGAGACCCATAGGTGCATAATGATTTGTATGTACGGATTCGTCTTGCTATTACGTAAAGCTGGAACAAGGCAGGCAGACTTCCTTCACTTCATAAAACCAGTACATTTAATTTATCATTTGTAAATTCCCTCTACTTTCACACACACACTAAAAATCTTTACACTTTGAAAAGTACAAAATTTAATAAACTAGGAGGAGTGGCTCTAATTCATTCTCTTTATTTAGAGAAAGCCCAAACATATCAAATTGTGAAAAGGAACAGCTAGAAGCACTAGAAAATGAAACTCCTGTTTTTCTTTAACACATATACCCTTTTGTTCACATGTACCACGTCTAGTGAGAACAAACCCAGTTACCTCACTGATAAGTTACCAGAAACGTCTTTCTCTTTCAACCCCTTCTTCCCACTCCCTGAAGGCAATTTTCCTGAGCCAGGCCCCAAAGCAGCAGGACCTCGCCTGCTCACTGGCCTGCACCCTCCAGGAAAGGTGCAAGTCCTGAGATGCGAAATGAAGCCGTTCTTTGCTATCAGCTTTAGTGGCTTAAATCAACTTTCTTCTACCTATTTCGTGCCACTTCCTCCATTTTCGCTGGTTTTCTGTTTCGTGAACTCTAACTCCTCCTAGAATGTTCACCTGGCATCTGACTCACTTCCACCCTTCACCCTCTTTTTCAACCTTGTATTTTCCATTCTCCCCTCTCACCTTTGCTTCTTGCCCTATCAATAACACCCTGACCTCTATTTCCAGTCCTAGAACCTTCCTGTTTTCTCTTTCTCCTCTCTCCTTCTTCCCAGTCTCTGTCTCCCTCCTCCTCACCCCCTCCCTTTCTCCTTCCTTCCATTTTATGTACAGAAAGAAAAGTAAAAAAACTAGCTTACATTTATTGAACACTTGTTCTTTGCTGGTAACTATTTTAAGCTCTTTATATGTACTAAATAATTTAATCATGACAATAATCAGACAAGGTGGAAACTACTATTACTTAAGTCAGGTCTCCCTCCAGGTTATATACCTCCTGTTCTGGACTCAAAGGCAGGTAATAGGGTTTCTGCAGGAAATCTATTTATTTAACATTTGTTTAATGGGGAAAAAAAAATTCTCCTTTAAACATTCAGCTTATACAAGAAATTCTAGGAAGAAACTTAGTGCAAATCAATGATTCCTAATGTTTTTGAACCATTCAATTTTTCTAAGCAAGAAGCACAATATACAGAAAACCAGACTATAAGACATGGGCATGCTACTTGATATAAAGAGCTAACATATCATGTAGAAAAAAGACCAGTAAACAATACAGAGTGAACATGCCTTCCCAAGCCAGGTGACCCCCATACATTGCATTTGTGCATACAGATGCATAGGTCTCTATGTGTGTGTGTCTATATATATAGAAACATTTGGCAGTATAGGCCAGTTGACATCCTGCCTCATTACCACTAAATGTGTATTTCCTAAAAACAGGGTTTTTTTTTTTTTTTTTTTACATAACCATCGTACAATTTCAGAATCTGAGAAATGAAGATTATATAATGCTAGTATCTACTATATAGTCCATAATCAAAGTTTATTGTCTCATTAATTTCCTGTACAGCCAAATTCTCCTGGTCCAGCATCCAATTCAGTAGTTTTCATGTCATTTTAGATTCTTTTAATCTGAAACAATAACTCATCACTTCTTTCAGTTTCTCGACCTTAATATTTTTGAAGAGTGCAGAGCAACTATTTTGTGGAATCTACCTCAATTTGGGTTTGTCTCTCATTTCCTCATGATTAGATTCTGGTTATGTGTTTGTGACAAGAATACCACAATAAACCTTTTCATCATTAACAAAGTGAAGAGCCCAACTGCACCATAAACATTTATAAACTTGCACTTAAAACCACAGTTTGTACTTTCTGTTTGGTTTGGGGTTTTTTTGGTTGATGTTTAGAATGCTGAAATGTTTTTTAAGAAACTTAATAGCATTAAATTTTTAAAACAGAAAGTAATAAGGAGAAGAAGGAAATGGTCAAAAGGAGTTACAGAGAATACAGAATGTCCTGACAGTCCTAAGTAAGCAATAATCAAAATGTAATAGAATTAGAGAGATGAGGAAAATATTTTTCAAGCAGAAAGGATCTGAGATGAATTTATTAATAAAGCAACTTTCAACTGACCTTGAAGGATGGCTGGGATCTCAACTGAAAATATGGCGAAGGATGGTCCAGATAAAATATAGGGAAGCGTTAAGAAGAACAGCGGTGTAAAGGTAGAGAAGGGGAAGCTGTGTTTGTTCAATGGGAAGACTCCCAGCCTGATCCTACGCTAAAGCTGATGACAAGTGGCTGGACGTCCATGCTGGCTCCATACCTTCCAGGAACTGGAGGCCATGCAGAAAGGAAGAACTCCCCTTGAGAGGCCACGAGGCCTGGCTGACTAGTTCCGAGCAGGCCCAGCACATCAGAGCGCTTGCAGCAATACACAGCTCAGACAGGAAGGAAGGAAAATAACGCTTCTGAGTACTTTGTTTCTGTCGTGTTTGCATGCAGAAAGGAAGAACTCCCCTTGAGAGGCCACGAGGCCTGGCTGACTAGTTCCGAGCAGGCTCAGCACATCAGAGCGCTTGCAGCAATACACAGCTCAGACAGGAAGGAAGGAAAATAACGCTTCCGAGTACTTTGTTTCTGTCGTGTTTGCGGTGCTGTTTATTTTGTTTTTTGCCTTTCTAATAACAGTACTGTGACACTGCTACTTTTCCCTTTAGGCTTCTTGTAGTTTTAACAAAGCTAAAAATTTAAAATCCTTGGTTTGGTAATATGAAAACAAAATTAAATGTTAAAGTCCTTTCTGAAAGAATGAGCAGTTTTTCCCATCACTTGACAATGAAGACAGTATGAGAAAATAAGCCATGGAGAGAGGTGTGGGTGAATGGTAACTTGGGAGGTGAGAACCAGAGTGCCTGAGCAGGTGCAGAGGGAAAATGTGGCCAAGTATGGAACAGACAGTGAGGAAGGAAGGAGGCTCAGGGGATGGGCCACGGTTGTAGAAACTGGTAACCATTTGGGAGGACTACAGTACACAGTGGTGCTCACAAATGTTAGTTGACTTTATTTATATTGCATATAAACAATGCTGTTAAAACCTATAAATGTGGAGAGACTAGAAGAACCAAAGGTAAATACAGAAATAGAAGACAGAAAAAGGAAGAAATGTTACCAAAGTAGTAATAAAACATAAACAAAGGTGGAAACACATATGAATTTGTATCATTCCCAATTTGAAAATTAAGGAGATAGGAAACTTATTTTTCTTAATTCCTTAAAAGGAAATAAAATACTCAGAGCAAACATGGATTATTGTATCATTTTTAAAACTTTTTTAATATTAAAAACTTTTTCTGGAGGCTTGATTAATTATAAAATATCTTTCTCCTTCATTAAGTTTTATAAAATTTCCTCTGATTTTTTTTGTCTTATGTGAATATATTAGAACAGTTAATTATTTCCATGACTTTTGTGGCATTTTTATTATTCTCTTTATAGCATGTTTCTGAATAATAAGTTTCTATTATTCTTTATGAAATGCCTCTATGGGATAAGAGAAAGTAGAAAAGAGACAGCAAACATTGAATTCCACATCTTTTGTACTATTTCACTCATTTTTACACAGTTCTAAATTTTGAAAACTCGACTTTATGTGTTCAACATGAATGGCAATATGAAACATAAAATAATTTAATAGACCACTTAAGCTGTTTACTAAAACAAATTTATTATTGCAAAGACTACAGCAATTAGTACCAATTTTGTCAAGGAACACAACCCATATATAAAATTTATTTTATGCATGGTTTGGAAATTACTTATGGATCTACATTCTGGTTGCCTTCTTGTACCTCAAATACTTGAACTGTCTTTTCCACACAACAGGGTTATATTTTCCATTTGGTAATCTAAGTTATTCTAGTAAATCAGTGTTCAGAACTTTAATGTAGGAAGATGAGAGCTAATAGTGTCTTCAAAATAGTGCTGTGTGGTCTATAAAGTGCAAGTTTTTCTCCTACCAAATATGAATAGGAGTATAATTTCAGCATATAGCAGAATATCACTTTCATAGCTATCTGAAGTTACTCATCATAAAACAAAACAACTAAAACAACAAAAAGGTATTTCTTCAGTAGTATTACATAATAGTGACGTCATAATTCAAGTGGCCAAAACAACTTAAGTTCTTCGAGGAAGCAGAAATTATGGGTGTGAGGAACCATCTAAAATTTTGCCATTATAAAACAAAACAACTAAAACAACAAAAAGGTATTTCTTCAGTAGTATTACATAATAGTGACATCATAATTCAAGTGGCCAAAACAACTTAAGTTCTTCGAGGAAGCAGAAATTATGGGTGTGAGGAACCATCTAAAATTTTGCCATTGATCTTTAGTGCTCCTCTGTCTCAGAAGAGAAAAGTAGCATACTATGATTATTTGTACTTTATATGTTCTTTATTGTGATTTTCTTCATAATTTTCCAATTGTAACATTTTTTTCTTTCCAACCAAAAAAAGCATAATGTACTTGAGGGATACTAAAACAAATAAACAAAACAACAGCAACAATAAAAATCTTTGAGTACTTCTAGTTTGAAAATTGTGGTGCAGAGTCAATATTTCCCCTTTTTATACTTAGACATCATCCCAACACATAAACAATAAGAAACGATTATGCAAATTCCCTGTTTAGTGAAAATTAGGAAACAGTGAAATCACAGACCCCAAGATCAGTGGAATGGTTCCCAAATCAGTGATGACTGAGCAGAAGTGTGTGCAGGAGCAAACATAGAAAAGAAATCTTGAAGAAATAATACAGAAGCTACAGATTTCAAAAAGAGTTCACAAATACACCTTCCTCTAAGGCTAAGAGCACATGCCTTGTTTTAATTGCAGACATGATGCAACTGTTTGAGGTGGAAGCACCCACGGAAGCAGTTTGGTTCTAAAAAGCAGAAAAAGTAAGGCTAAAGGAGGAACTACACAGAAAAGACATATCATAGAAAGCATCTCTATCTTGGAAGCAGAAAAGCAAAGTCTTTCTTTGTAAAACACAACAATAACCAAACAGAACAAACAACATAACCCACACTGTGTATCTCCTTTGGGTGCACCCAAAACAACTTATTTGTTCAGTGACATGGAAAAAAACTGAACCAGAATAGGATCTATATAAAGGTACTTACGAGAGAAAGAGAAGAAAACCAGTGACTCATGGGGGGTACGAACTAAAAACATGTTGCCATAAATGAAGTTGCAAATTGTGATCAAACATTTCACCACGAATTTTTAAAATTTAATGAATAGTAATCACCTTTTTGAAGCATTTGTACAGTGCAGAAATGCAAGGCATCAAAGAGAGTGAGCAAGCCAAGAACAAGAGATGAATTATAAGCTTCAAGTGCTCAACCAAATGGTATAAAAGAAAAAAGAAAAAGTACTCTAAAAATGAAAGAGAAGTTGAAAGTAATGTAGAGGAAGAGAAAATACTGAAAACATAAAAAGGTAGCCAAGGCTGAAGTGAAAATGCAAACTAAGTGAATCAGATATTAATAAAGAACCAAAAAGGATTAGAGAGAAATTGTGCAGTGCATCACAGACAAAAGAAATCCAAAATACATATAAAAGGAATCCCTGAAAAATAAAACAATGATAATAAAACAGAGCAAATATTTAGATATGTCAAGAAATTGTTCTTGAAATAAAAGAAGATCTGAATCTACACTTTGAGAAAAAGATAAAAAGAAAAATAGAAAGCACATCCCTAGGCAAAATAATCCAGAACAATCCTCACTAAAATAACATTTCAGTGAAGTCACTAGATTTCAAATATAAATGAAGAATCCTTTAGTCAGCCACCCAAATACAAATTGTCCAAATTCTACAGTGCTAGAAGAAAGAGCAATGCTGTCCTAAGCCAAACCGTACTTGAAGAGTAAGGCAAGAGGCAAACACTTTTGAGTATGTAAGAATTCAGAAACATTGCTTCCAAGAGGCCTTTCTCAGGAATCCAGCAGAAGTGACCTTCAGCCAACCAAGAGGTGATTAAAAACACAATAGCAAAGGAAACTGCCAAAAATGGAAGCCCCTTTATAAGCAGATCCTCCCCCAGTGGAGCCTTCAGATGACTGTAGCTCTGGATAGCTTGACTGTTGTAGCCTCATGACATATCCTGAGCCAGAACCTCCCAGCTCTTAGATTCCTGAACCATGGAAATCATTGTTTATTGTTTTAAGTTACTAAATCTTCGAGAAACTTGTTACCATCACAATAGATAACTGGAACAAAGGCTTAAAAAGTATTGGATTTGAAGAGGCTGCAATACTGGAACTAACGAGATTTTATAGAGTTATTTCCCCACATGGGAAGAGTGAGGGATATTACCCTCCTCAAGCACAGTGAGAAGGGCTTCCAGCAAAACATTTGGGATAGATAAGTGTTGCCTGGATTTATAGAGAGCCAACACTTATGTTAGGCCTGTGTTTGGAAATGCCTAAAGGCAAGAGACTGGGGCTGTATTGCTGCTCTGAAGACAGGATGGTGGCAATGGCTATATTGGGAATGGCTTGCATGGCCAGAGTTTGTCAGGATAAAAGATAAATGAAGGTTTTTGTAGACAGATGTGGGCCAGGTGGGAGAGACACCCAGCCAGGTGACTTCTCAAAGTGATTTTGACCATGACATGTGACACATGAGGGAGCCATACAACCTCACAGTAAGAATCTATAAGGGTTGGACAACAACAGCTAGGAGCTTAAAGAAGAGGAAACAGTCGTCTCATTAAGGAACTGCATTAGAGACATTCCCATAAATGAGAGGAACTCCAAAGAACCCTGAAATATGCTCCAAGAGAAGAGCCAACTTTTAATATCTGATATGGCCAATACAAAATAACGGCTCCACCCCTTCCCTGTAGACAGAGTTGAAGACAAAGCACAGGTTGAGAAAACCAGGGAAGCAGCTGACAACAGCACCCCTTCCACACGGAGCAGAAAAGATCTGTGAAAGGAGGAAGCGTTAACATTAGAAAGCTTCACAGTTTTGCCTATTACATGGGACCATTATCAATTAACAAATGGATTCTCGGGTTCTGCTCTTAGACATAATGATTATATACTTAAAATTAAATTTGCTATTTAAAACAAGTAGAAATGACAGTATTTCATACCATATATATAGATATCATACAATTAGCACAACAGCAGCGCTATAATTCTAACCCAGATCTTCAAACTTTGAACTGTCACTGACTAGTAACAATATTAGGTTAGATAAGATTAATTAGAGCCTCATCAGTTAAATGAGAAACCAGCTTCCATAATCAAACTGGCATATAGCATAGCTTACCATACTTTGTTCTGCCATGGTCTGTCTCATCTGCACTGTCCTAAGGAATACATTTATAAACCATTTTTAGAACAACTGATAAGCCTTGCTTGTAATAAAGCTAAAAATTAAGATTCTTAATGCATTTTGTGGGAAGTACAGTAAAGTTGGCATTCGTTTTTCTTCTTTTTATCCTAACATCAGATATTCATTGATTTAAAGAAAACTCAATTTTTAAATTATAAAAAGTAAACAAATAAAAATGAAAATAAATAAATATTTGGCAACACTACCTCTGAATATAATCCTCTTGATTACAGAGACGTAGTCTTCAGGCTCTTGCTCAGTTGAGATCTCCCATCTGCTTCCAGAGATATTTAGTAATTTATAGAACTGATCTGAACTCTTCACCCCACAAAGCAGAGTAACTACACTTTCTGGTGAATGAAGTGTCTTTCCCAGAAACTGACATTTCTTTGGAGTTAGGTCTTTAAGCAGGCTGTTTGATAATATCAAAAGTTTACATTTGTAAGAGTTTAATCTCAGCAATTCCAAATGCCGAAGAGAGAAATTCTCCAAGCAATACAATAGGATTGCTTCCCTTTTCACAACACATAATAAAATTTCCCTCAGGTACTGAGCCCATTCCACAGCATCTTCTTCATATATCATTATGATGTCTTTCGTATTTCCTGAAAAAGAGAAAATAATGTAATGATTTTCTTACATCTGAAATGCTAATAGCAGATATTATTATTTCTGGACATTTTAAATATACTCGTCAGCATCTTCTTCATATATCATTATGATGTCTTTCGTATTTCCTGAAAAAGAGAAAATAATATAATGATTTTCTTACATCTGAAATGCTAATAGCAGATATTATTATTTCTGGACATTTTAAATATACTCTTTAGATAATATATTAATTTGCTTATACCAAAGACCAATAATATAATTCACATTATCCCCACCATAATCACACAGGATTAAAGTAACCATTAAGATATAACACAGTTAAATGCTTTGTGCGAGTCTGCTCTGTACTCACTGTACAAATGTGAATCTAGGATGCTCAACAGAGATAAGTGAGAGGTTTCCTGGCAGAATGGAAAGGAAACTCTATGGAATTAGCGGCACTGGGCTCCCAAGCGTGGCTGTGCCAGGAACTACAAATTTTACCTAGCTTGGTATTTCACTCCTTTCAGCCTTTGTCTCTTATTCTGCCAAGTGAAGGTTTTAAAAAGTAAGCTTCACCTTATGAATAAAATTATTGTGAGAATAAATGAAAAAATTTACATTAAAGGACTTTAAAATAATTCTTCCAAGTAAAGATTGGTACATAAAGTCAGATTAAAGAATTTCTATCCCCAAGTAACCAACAAAATTAAAAATATTTTTTTTTGAAAAAAGAAAGAAATTCAATAGCAGAAACCAAGTAAAGGATACTAACATGTGTCATAAATGAAAAAGTTGATGCCAATGAAATATACAGAAAGTTCTGGTAGAGCAGAACTAATCCTAAACCTATCTCCCACCCCAGAACCAGTATTGGTGAAGAAACTTGAGTCACCAAAACCCTTGGGGTGCTCAGACATCTCCTCCCCATGTGGAAAATGACCATGGGGTGTATTCAGAAGCAGGAAAGGCTGTCATGACCCTGCACAAGTCGGGGCTCAAAGCTGAGTAAGTAGGGAAAACCAGGCAAATCCCCCAAATTCAACCACACCTGTGGGCAGAAGAGAGGGGCCTTACAGAGGACATTTAACGGAGTCTTAATAGAGACTACAGCACAGGACTAGAGCATCACACAGACAAACTTTTCTTCTCCTCCCACTTTCCCTCAGGTCTTCAAAAACTGACTGGAATATGATTCTGTATGTCAAACTGTAGCTAGAAGGAAAAAAACAAAAAGTACCAAATAAGATAAAGAGGGGAATTTAAAGAAAAATTTTCTCATACCATATTAGGCAAACAGAAAGTTTAAGCTGAGCTAAGAGAAACATGGGCAAGATGAAAGATTAGCAACACAAATTGGTAGTTGTGGAAAAAGACTATGGCAAATAATATTAATAATAACTATAATGATTATAATAATTAAGAAACTAACATGGTAGGTAAGGCTAGTTGAAATCATAAGTAGGGAAAAAAACTCTATGAAAGTCCTTTACAATATTAAAGAGACCAGAGATTAAATAAGACCAGAGTCAAAGACTATTTGATTTATTTAAAAATATAATATGAAAGGGTATAATAAACAAAGAGACAAGTTGAGAGCCAAAACGATAACATTACCCAGATAATAAATAAATTAGAAAAGGTAATGACTAGATTAGACATAAGTAATAGAAAATAGAAAAAAGTTAAAGCACTTGGTGAAAATATGATATATCTAGATGAGTCAAGAAGGAAAAGATTCAATATAAGAATAATTCCAAGGAGGAGAACAAAAAACATATTAGTATATTTAAAATATTTTAAAATATTTTATAATTTCTCATAATTTTAAAAATCCTTGGAATAAGGAAGACAAAGGAACCATCTCTAAGGATCGATGGGACAGTCAGGTTCCAAAAAAATTAAGGAAAGTATATCTTGATTAAATTGCCCTTGGTTTAATGATTATTATAAAATTTCTTCATATATCTAGCAAGGAAAAGCAAGACATGAAAAAGAAAAGTATTAGGTTAGTTTTGATTTCTTCAGAGCATTTTCAAGGTCAGATTATCATGAATTGTTAGAAAGTTCTTACAAAACTAATTTTTATAGTATATTTATACTATAGATTATTGCAGAACAATGAAAAAAAATGAACCACTCCTACACGCAACATGGGTGAAATCTAAAGATATAAAATTGGGTGAAAGAAGAAAGGATGTATACTGCATGACTGTATTTATATGAAGTTCAGAAGCAGAAAAACCTGCTCCATGGTGATACGGATCAGAATATTTGAGGGAAGGATTAATGAATGAAAATAGGCACAAGGGAGCCTGCTGGAGTCCTAAAAGTGTTCTATATCTTGATCTGGATGGTAGTTACATAAATGTACACATATATAAAAATGCATTCATCTGTGTATCTTAGATTGTGTGTGTAACTTACACTGCAGTAAATAAGTAAACTAAAGGAAAAGTATCAAAAGAAAGTTTCAGGATAGCAGTTGTTCACGAGGCCCAGAGACCAGTAGACACTTATAGCAGAAGAATGGCGCACTTTGGGAGAGAAATCAAAAGGAAATAAATAAATTAAATTAAAATTCACATATATATGAAAATTTGAGAAAAAATACTAATAGGAATTTGATGATTCTGATATGATATTTTCAAAAAAAATTTAAGATAGTTGCATTACAATCTTTTGCACATAAAATGAAAAATGAAGTAAATATCAATTCCAATGGAAAAAAAAGAAAACAAAAAGTTATGAAAGTGAAATACTTATATGCCATTTAAATCAATAGTGTAAATGTGTATATAATCATAATAGTGTAAAAAAGGACTAATGATTTGACTACAAGTTGAAATTCAAATATCCTGGACCATAAGAGAAGAGTCAGATGAATTAAAAGATCTAAATCTATATCTAACATATTACAGGAAGCCAATAGACATAGCTAAAGTTAGCAAATCAAGAAATAACAGTATAAATGTATCTTTTTGAAATGTGAAATAAAACAAAAAAGAAATAATCAAAAGAATTATGCTTCTAAGGTTTTTATGGGGAGTGGTATGGTGTTTGGGGAGGAGGAGAGCAGACGGCTGCTGGTTTTAATTATAGACATTTTATCCTTGTTCTATATGAAAGTGTAACTGTAATAAAAATTTAAATAACAGGAAAAAAAACCCAGCCAAATATTAGCAGAACCAAAGTAAAGTAAATGAAAATGCATTTTATCCTTGTTCTATATGAAAGTGTAACTGTAATAAAAATTTAAATAACAGGAAAAAAAAACCCAGCCAAATATTAGCAGAACCAAAGTAAAGTAAGTGAAAATGCAAAAAAAAAAAAAAATTGGAAAAAGAACGGGATGAGTTGAATACATGTACATACAGAACAAAGGTTAAATACCAAGGGCATTATGATTGCACTACAAAATGCACATGTTAAAAGCCTTGATGAAATAAAGTAATTATAGAGTGGTATAACTGAACGTTTGGGGAGGAGAAAGTATAAAGCACTAACCTCATCTTTCATAGAATTTAGTCCTTCAATACTGCCTAAATTTGAAACAGAAATTTTAAAAGTGACTTTATTCTGTATTTTGTATCATCATTTCCCCTAAATAATAATAAATTATCTAAAATGTACCCAGAGTAAAAAACAATTTTATCTGAAAATTCATGCATCCTTCATTTTTACTTTATAGTTTTTTGATTTAAAAATAACATTAGAGTATGAACTCATTTTTAATTACAGTCATTCCCTACTTATTTACCCAAAATAATTGTATCAGTTGTTAGCAATGGTAGTGTATGTGAAAGAGGATTTTAAGAGATATATGGCTTTCTTTTTTTTTTTGACTCTTCCATATTTCTCATATTTTTATAATAAACTTGTATTATTTTATAAAACAAAGAAATCATCTTTAAAAATCAGTTTTTACAGTATTATCATGAGTACAAAGAACAAAACACCAAAACACTTGTAATCCACAATCATCTTCTTTTCCTCTGGATGCAGGGTAAGTATTTTCTACACCACTAACGTGGTAATGAATACCATAATAATTTTGACAGGGTTCTTATTTTTATTGAATTATTGGGTTTATGTATTTTTGTCTTTTCTCATAATATAAATATTATCTCCAAAGGTAGATGCTTTATCTTTCAGCTCATTTTAGACAACGCTTCACATAATTTCTTGAACAGATATTCAAGAAATTTTTCATATACTTATAAAAAATACAGAATGAGAAAAAAACATCTGGCAGAAAACATATGGGAATCACATACACATTGCATATGAATCATCAGTCTAGTTCTGTTATTCTGTGTGTAGTGTGTCACCCAGCCTAGATGCTAAATAAATACTTGTTGAATAAACACAAATATGATGCCATAATTTGGTAGTTTTATGTATGAGGAACAGTAGAGGAAGGGTTTTCTTTATATTATACATAACCAGAATTAGTTGCTCTTTATTTATAAAATAATTGAAGTAAAAATAAACTAATAATAGTTAAAATTATCAGGTGCTTAAAATAAACTAGGTCTCTACATGTTTTACATATGCTATTTCACTTAATTCTCAATATTACTCTATTAAATAGGTAATTTAGTACCTATTTAATTTACCTATTAAATAGGTACTACAGTTATTCCCATTTTACAGATGGGGAAACTGAGGTGGTATTAGAATCAGAATTCTAAAGCAGGCAGTCTTCCTGATAGCCTATACTTTTAACCTCAAATAGCAATAAAAAGGACACAATAGCATTATTTAAATAGAGTCTTTGTAGTGATATGGATAAGATTAGTCAATATTAAGCAGCCTGTGAGGGAATCTTAAGCATGCAAAGTATGTGAAGGCTTACTGGGAATCTGGTTTCCTATCAAAGAAAAGAGGAAATAGAACACATGATACACTCCAAGAGTACAGTTAGTTATCTATGAACAATGTACAGAATTTACTTCTTAATTCTAAAATTTAAATTAATAAAATTATAGAATAAGCTATGAAGACACATTAAAGTACAGAAAAAATACTCCCATGTTATGGGGTTGGGTATCACAGTTGGTAGAAAACCGTATAAAATCAATTTTAAGAGATAAT
>NW_007727950.1:33113-35629 GCF_000696425.1 Galeopterus variegatus | reverse complement strand
AAATAAACTAGGTCTCTACATGTTTTACATATGCTATTTCACTTAATTCTCAATATTACTGTATTAAATAGGTAATTAAGTACCTATTTAATTTACCTATTAAATAGGTACTACAGTTATTCCCATTTTACAGATGGGGAAACTGAGGTGGTATTAGAATCAGAATTCTAAAGCAGGCAGTCTTCCTGATAGCCTATACTTTTAACCTCAAATAGCAATAAAAAGGACACAATAACATTATTTAAATAGAGTCTTTGTAGTGATATGGATAAGATTAGTCAATATTAAGCAGCCTGTGAGGGAATCTTAAGCATGCAAAGTATGTGAAGGCTTACTGGGAATCTGGTTTCCTATCAAAGAAAAGAGGAAATAGAACACATGATACACTCCAAGAGTACAGTTAGTTATCTATGAACAATGTACAGAATTTACTTCTTAATTCTAAAATTTAAATTAATAAAATTATAGAATAAGCTATGAAGACACATTAAAGTACAGAAAAAATACTCCCATGTTATGGGGTTGGGTATCACAGTTGGTAGAAAACCGTATAAAATCAATTTTAAGAGATAATAATAACCTGTCTTTTAAAACTTCCCAAGAGACTTCCTTCTGAAGGTGGCAGAATAGACAGTCCCCATTGTCACTCTCTCTCCCAAATCAACCAATTTACAGCTATCAAAAAGCAATGTCAGCCAAGCTGCAGCCACTAGAGCTCAGGGGAAGAGGAGGAGAGACCTACAGAGTGCATGAAGCCAGGAGAAGCCACGATGAGAGAAAAAAAAGATCACACCAACCATTTTGAGCCCTGGATGGTTCAAGACTGAAGCTGGTGAGCACATGGAGAAAGAGCTGGCAAAAGCTGTAGCTGTGCCCTTCATATGAAGTTGCTTGGAGGCTGCAGGGGAGAAGAGGGCCTTGGTGGCCCCCAGGCCAGCAAGACCAGTACCAGGGCTCCTGTGGACCCACATAGGAGTGAGGGTCCACAGACAACTAAAGAGAGGAGCCACTTAGAGGCCAGTGAATCGTTGCAAGGGACAGGCGCATGGCTCGTCCAATGGGAAGTGCTTGGAGTGTGGGCTGTTGGGGAGACAGGCCCACCTGGGGAACATCAGGGCATAGCATGGACAGCTGACCTGCCCCACAATCAGCACAGGACCACCCAGTGGAGACTGGATCTGCAGGGGTGCAGTTTGCTGAAAAAACTCAGGCCCAGACCAGAGTTTCCACACAACCCTGGTGCACCAGACATCACAAGATTCAGAAGTGCTTACAAGGTCAACATTAAAACCTGAGCTGCACAAAAATCGTCCTTCAGGGAACAAGCAGCAATGGAGCAATTTAGCTCAACCACAGGGCTCAAGTGCTGGTCCCCACAGGAAAATCCCCCATTTTAGAAGTGAGCAAAGGACAACAAATTAGTTCCAGTGCAGACTTTAAGTGGTGAGAACAGTGAATAATCTAACACAGAACTAAAAAGAAAAAGCAAAATAACCACAGATCTGAGGAAAATGTTTGATATTAACTAGTNCAAGTGCTGGTCCCCACAGGAAAATCCCCCATTTTAGAAGTGAGCAAAGGACAACAAATTAGTTCCAGTGCAGACTTTAAGTGGTGAGAACAGTGAATAATCTAACACAGAACTAAAAAGAAAAAACAAAATAACCACAGATCTGAGGAAAATGTTTGATATTAACTAGTAAAGGTCTAACATCACCAAAGAACACCTATAAAACGTAGAAGGACCAGAAGCCCCCCGGGTTCCCAAGCAGGGAACAGGGAGCACTGAGGGCCTCACCCACGTGCCTCTGACATCTACAACCAGCCTAGCAATGACCACTGAGCCACCACTGGTAGAGCCCCAGGCCCCTCAGCTTGGCCAGTTGGGGGCCAAGGGCCTCAGCCATGCCCTCCTGACATCCACACCAGCCCAGTAATGATCACCGAGTTGCCATAGGAAACGCCCCGGACGCTTGAGCTGGGGTGGTGGGGATCCAAGAGTTTCAGCCATACCCTCCTGACATCTGCATCCAGCCCAGCAATGACCCAGCTGCTGCTGAAAGCCCCCTAGTCTCCCCTGCTGGAATGAGAGGGGTCCACAGGCCTCGATCATGTCCTCCCTCCTTCCTCACTTCCTACCCTATTTCCCTCCCCCTTCTCTTCTCCTTTCCCCCCCAACTGCTCCACAACAACATCTTAGAATGAGGCAAGGAGCCAGGGGAAGCCAAATACAGCCACAACAAGGCAAGCTACCACTGCCACCTGGGGCCCTGCTGGGGTCCTGAGATGTGGAGCTGGTTGAAGTTGAACCTAGCTGCAACCGGGTAAAGAGCACACCAAAAACACCATTTTCATATGGGTAGCCCTCCATAGCCACCACAATTGCCATGGCTACTGCAAAAGTGGCTAGTCTCCATAGCAGCAGTCACAGCCACCGTACCGATGGCACACCAGACTCTCAACTTCATTGACACAGGAGAGGCACCAGTGGAGACCAAAAAAAAAAAAAAAAAAAA
>NW_007727950.1:31953-32570 GCF_000696425.1 Galeopterus variegatus | reverse complement strand
AAAAAAAAAAAAAAAAAAAGAAGAGGTCCTTTCTCTCCACAAAGCACACTCCAGAGTAATAGAAGCAGCATCTAATTTATGATAATAGGGGAGGACTTGATCACACCTGTCTCAGTACTGGACAGATCATCCAGGCAACAAACCAACAGAGGAACAGCTGATCTATCAGGTGGAGAAAACAAATCTATGGTTATTAGATGGGGAAGGGGAAGGGGAAGGCATAAGAGAAGGGGGGGATTAGATAAGGAGCATAAAGAATAATATGACTTGTAACAATGAATATGCTAATAAAAAATAAATAAAAAAAACCCCAACTTCCCAAGAAAATGATACAGGTCGTCTCAATACTCTAGGGCCATTTTTACTTACAATAAAAACTGAGCCTTCTTTTTAAATTTGTATTTGTCAATAATCTCTGTATGACAATTTTCAAAAACCTGAAGATTAGCATTACATGTCATCCTTTCTTCTCTATACATGAAATCATTTCAGTCTTTCAATCTTTAATTTTCTTTTTTTTTTTCAAAGCCTTATTTATTTTTATTTATTTATTTTATTTTTTCTTAATTTTATTTTGCCGATATACAATGTGGTTGATTATTGTGGCCCATTACCGA
>NW_007727950.1:28235-30524 GCF_000696425.1 Galeopterus variegatus | reverse complement strand
GTATCCACTCATCTGATGATGGACATTTGGGCTGGTTCCAACTCTAATCTTTAATTTTCTCAAGAATTATTTATGAGACTTCCCACCTACTAGGCATGTTGCTAAGCAGTTAACGTGTATTATCTCACTTAATCCTCACAAAAATGAATAAAGTTGGTCTTGTTATTCTTACTTTACTGATAACCACACTGAGCCTCAGAGAGGTTAATCAGCTTGTCAGAGCCACACAAATAATCATTGGTCTTTATGCTGCCTTCCTTTTTGTTTTTTCATATGAAATCAAATTGAGTCAAAATACAAAAGTTAATAAAGGCCTTTTCAATAGCCACGGTTTTCTTCTTCCCTGACCTAGAAAATAGGTGCTTGTACTTGAGTGATATCTAGGCGATAGACCCAACAGTAGTTCTCTGTGAATTCTCAGGAGTAGCCCAGAAGGCCTTGCAGTGCACTTCATTTTATACACTGGAACTAAATCAAGCCTAAATCATTATTCTCCCCATTTAAGGAGGGTTACTGTCACTAAGATTGGCCAACTTTTATAGGCTGTGAAATGAAACAATAAATGATTAACCCGAAACATAGAAATATAAATTTTCTTCCTGGAAAGCTTCATTGTAATAAAAGAACATTACAACTGAAGATGCAATTAAGGTTTGCAAATAAATTATTTAAAATGTAAATTTTCAGTTTAGCAATATAAAGTAAATGACAGCATTATACAATGGTGGTGTGGGAAGAAAATAGAGCCATATTAATTTTTATACATTTACTATAAAGTATTCTTTCAGATTCAATAATGCCTTTACTTATTTATCTTACAAAATACTACAATGAATTTTTAAACTTGAAAAAATTTTGTAACAATAATTTATATCAATAATTGCATTTCAACTGAATGCAGATTAGACTACACATTACCAAAAGAATGAGACTAAACATAAATCAAAATTCCTTCTATTACATATGCACAGATTTTCAAATGGCAGATTTTCTTCTCTTTGAATAAGATCCAGTCTCATACCCATATTTTGATTATGCATAATGAAGAAAGATTGCATGATGCATCTTTTCAATATTACATTTTTATAACTGGTAACCAAAGTGTAGCAGAAAAAAACAGCAGAAAGTTACCAAAAAAATCATTTGCAGACATAATAGATTCAGTAGTGACCACATGAACATTAATCTTGATATAATCACACGCACACCATTATGTAAGTTATACAATAAATAAAACTGAATTGATTTTATACTCCAACTTTGTACTTTATTTCTTCCACAACTAAAGAACAGAACTGGGGATTTTCCAAAGGTGTTAAAGTAGTGAATCAAGCTATAACTCATATTTTTTTCTCCAGGAAAGTTGGTTTGATTTCACTTATTCATAGTGGCAAAAAATGACCAAGTGTTTCCTGTATAATCCATATATATCTGTGTAGTGGATGCTGCTGATGCACACCCCACATCCCCCTGGACCACCAGCTACACTTAGTGGTCAGTTATGAAGCACACTGAGCACTTCTGACCTCTGCTTGGCTGCCTTTGAGGACTTTCTCTGATGCTAAGAGAGCTTCCGCAGTCTGTGCACCTGCCCAGCAGCTCAGAAGCGCTGGAGATTTGGTGCACGGAGGGTGGGGAGGCCAACTCAGCCAATGAGGAGTGGAAATAAATGTGTGAATAATTCAGCTTCTCCATCCTGCAGTGGGACAATCCTGACGTGTGTTCTATACAGTAATCAGAGGGGCCACTGTGGTACTGAACTGTAATTGCTCAATACATTATTCTGCTTATTAAAACATACATCATTGACTTTCCTCCCTTTCTTGTCTCACATTCCCATTCTCTCCATAGTGCTTCATAGCTTGTTCTCTAAGTAAACTACCTGTACTCAAGCCCATCTCTCAAAGTCTTCAGAAAATTCTATATACATATATTATTTAACTTAGTTCTTCTCTTGAGGTACAGGAAGATGCCAATACATAATTCTAAGATTATGCTTGTCAGCTATGGTGAAGAATGACCAGCAAAAGTTATTATTATACGAATTCAGAAATTTCCCCTTCTTTTTAAGATGCAGACAAATATTTCTATGACTCATAGAGCAACTATGGAAGGGAATTTTTTTTCTTTTATGTAAAAAAAGCACAGCATTGTTACAGGATTGTTTTGCAAAGACTTCCTAATCCTGCATACATAAATTAAAAATGTTCAACTCCCTCCTCTAATCACTTTATAGGCCTAGTGAGCCCACTCATAAAATAGAAAAAAACACAAGTACCTAATAGGGTT
>NW_007727950.1:27420-28060 GCF_000696425.1 Galeopterus variegatus | reverse complement strand
CTTTATAGGCCTAGTGAGCCCACTCATAAAATAGAAAAAAACACAAGTACCTAATAGGGTTTTTGAAAGTATTAACTGGAAAAATACATAGCATATAATGTGCTTAGGACAAGGCATGGAAAATAGGAGACAAAGCATATTAGCTCTTTCCAGTAAGACTGTCTACATCTAAAAGCAGGAAGGGCATATTCAAAGGTTCCTCAAAATATACAACTCAATAGTAAGATATACAAAGAATTAAATATATTAACTTTAAATAAGTGATTATTTTCAAAATTTCTATAATGTCTACATTACTTCCAGATGTTGGAATGGGAATTAAGAGAAAAATGAAAGAAAATATTTCTTTATCAAGATAGAGATATACTGTGGGTGAGAATATCTTACTCCTTTCCAAGCTTCCCAGATAATGTACATTAAAAGATGGAAAGACATAAGTCAGAATTTGGGAAATGTGTTGCCAAATGGAAATGGCTTTTAGGAGTCTAAGCATGACTGGATCATATTTTGGAAACCAAACAATAACAATAATAATAGCAGCTAAGTTTTACAGTCTCTTACCAGGAATTTTTCTAAAAGATTTATTTAATACTCACAAGTAATATATGGTAGTTACTGGGGTTTTTTTTGTTTTTTTTTT
>NW_007727950.1:1108-26685 GCF_000696425.1 Galeopterus variegatus | reverse complement strand
CCTCAGTGTTGCCCCCGTACCGGACCGGGACCAGCAACAGGATCGCAACCCTCGGCATTGCTCCCATGCCTCGCTCAGCCAGTGAGTGGGAACCGGTCTGTACGTGGGATCCGAACCCTTGGCGGGAGCGCCGCCACGCTTCCCAAGCGGCGCACTATAGCAGTGCGCCACCGGGCCAGCCCGGTAGTTACTGTTTTTATAATTATTTTGCAGATGAGGAAACTGCAGATACTTAACTCACCAATTAATTAACTTGCTCAAGATTAACACATATAATAAGTAGCTCAGTTTATATTCAAAGCCAGGCCATCTAGCTCAATATGACTTAGTACTGCCCCACTGGTCCACTTAATCATTCAGGATGAATCATTCAAAGTCTCCACTAAAATACGGTTATTTTAACTGAACTATGACTGAACCAGAGCTCATTATTCAGAATATAGATTATCCAGATCCCTTTTCTCTCCTTATTTCTACGGCTCTATGGGCATTGTCACTATTATTTACACACTCACTCAAGAACAGAGAAAATTAGAATATTGAGTTTTTAACTGGTACGAATTGTTAATATTTCATTTTTAAAAATTATAAACATACAACACAATAAATCTGTGTGGAGGTGGAAAAATGTTTCAGACTTAGTGCAAATTTGAGGAATCTGATTCCTGCAATATCCATATCCTTCCCCTCCTTTTATTTCCATTATTCCATAGATTACTAAGACAACACTGATCATAAGACAGCCCATTATTTTTACATTCCTTTAAGAAAAGAATACTGTGATTAAATACACTATACTATACTACAAATCTTAAGATAAACACTGATTTCATAGTATTGGAATACAAAAACAATTGTCAGAATCAATGAATATGGTAGTACTGTCATCTCACACAGCCTCTGAAGTGCATCTCATTTCTCTAATTCGCCCTCAAGAATGATCTCCTCAGGACCTGATTATTTTCTGTAATCTCTCTAGATTAATTCCTCTCCTACAGGCTGCCCCCTGCGGATTACATCACCCAGACTCCCATGCCTACTTCAATAGAAAGCACCATCAGAAGATGAGAAGGAATGATAGAGTTAATTATTGCCCTCCTACTCACTCCACATTCTAGTTTTGGCAGTTGTTGCTTTTTTGTTTTTTCTTTTTGTTTTGTCTTTATTTTAACTTATCAATATACAGTGTATTTGATTTACCTGTCCCTTTACCAATTTCTTCTTTTCCTCCCTCCCTTTCCCCTCCTCTCCTCTCCCCATCAACATCATTATCTGTTCACTTATCTTAACAAATTCAATGAATTATTGTGATTGTGTGTCTTCCCCCCTCCCCACTTGTTTCTTTGTATATTTATTTATTTATTTATATTAGCTCCCACATATAAGTGAGAACATGCAGAATTTCTCTTTCTGGGGCTGGCCCTGTGGCTCACTCGGGAGAGTGTGGCACTGGTAGTGCCAAAGCTGCAGGTTTGGATCCTATGTAGGGATGGCAGGTGTGCTCACTGGCTGAGTGTGATGTGGACCACACTGTGTGCCAAGGGTTGTGATCCCCTTACCAGTCAGAAAAAAAAAAAAGAGAGAGAGAATTTCTCTTTCTGTGCCTGGTTTATTTCACTTAATATAATTTTCTCTAAGTCTATTCATGTTGCTGAAAATGGTAGGATTTCATTCTTTTTTATAGCAGAGTAGTATTCCATTGTGTAGATATACCACATTTTCCTTATCCACTCATCTGATGATGGGCATTTAGGCTGGTTCCAACTCTTAGCTATTGTAAATAGAGCTGCAATAAACATTGGAGAACAGGTATCCCTTGGGCATGATGATTTCCATTCCTTTGGATATATACCCAGCAGTGGGATAGCTGGATCATATGGTAGATCAATCTGTAATTGTTTGAGGAAACTCCATTCCATTTTCCATAAAGGCTGCACCATTTCACAGTTCCACTAACAGTGCAGGAGGGATCCTTTTCCTCTGCATCCTTGCCAGCATTTATTATTCTGAGACTTTTGTATATTAGCCATCCTAACTGGAGTAAGATGACATCTCAAAGTGGTTTGATTTGCATTTCCCAGATGCTGAGTGATGTTGAGCATTTTTTCATGTGTCTGTTGACCATTCATTTATATTCCTTTGAGAAATGCCTATTCAGATCCTTTACCCATTTTTTAATTGGATTTCTTGTGTTTTGCTGTTAAGTTCTTTGAGTTCCTTGTATATTCTGGATATTAATCCTTTGTCAGAGTATATTTTGCAAATATTTCCTCCCACTTTGTTGGTTGTTTCTTTTTGCTCTAATAATTGTTTCTTTTGCTGTGCAGAAGCTGTTTAGTTTTATATAATCCCATGTGTTTATTTTTCCTTTGGTTGCCTGTGCTTTTGGTGTTGTATTCATAAAGTCTATGCCCAACCCTACTTCCTGAAGTGTTTCCCCTATGTTTTCTTTTAGGAGTTTTATTGTTTCAGGACATATATTTAGTTTTTTAATTGATTTTGAGTTGATTTTGGAATATGGTGAGAGGTACAGTTCTAGTTTCATTCTTCTACATATTCATGTCCAATTTTCCCAGCACCATTTACTGAAGAGGAAGTCTCTTCTGCAGTGTGTATTCTTGGTGATTTTCTTGAAGACCAGATGGCTGTAGGTGTATGGGTTGATTTCTGGATTCTCTATTTTGTTCCATTGGTCTGTGTGTCTGTTTTTATGCCAGTACCATGCTGTTTTGGTTACAATAGCTTTGTAGTGTAGTTCAAAGTCAGGTAGTGTTGTTAGTAGACAGAAAAGAAATAAGATTAGAGCAGAACTAAATAAAATAGAAACACCAAAAATGATACAAAAGATCAATGAAACAAACAGTTGGTTATTCAAGAAAATAAAATTGACAAGCCATTAGCAAGGCTAACTAAGAAAAGAAAAGAGAAGACACAAATAACAAAAAAATTAGAAATGAAAAGGTGATATTAAAAGTGATACCTTGGAAATACAAGGAATCATCAGAGACTACTATAAACAACTATACACCAACAAATTTGAAAACCTGGAGGAAATGAATAAATTTATGGACACATAAAAACCCCCAAGACTGAATCAAGAAGACATAGAAAATCTGAACAGACCAATAACAATCAAAGAGACTGAAGCTATAACCAGCAGTTTCCCAACAAAAAAAGCCCAGAATCACATGGCTTCACTGCAGAATTCTACAAACCTTTAAAGAAGAATTAATACCAATCCTCTACAATGTATTCCAAAAAACTGAAACAGAGGCCATTCTCCCAAATTCATTCTATGAGGTAAACATTGTCCTAATAGCAAAACCAGACAAAGATACAACAAAAAAAGAATACTACAGGCCAATATCTTTGATGAATATAGATGCAAAAATCCTCAATACAATACTAGTTAATAGAATACAGCAACACATACAGAAAATTATACACCATGATCAAATAGGATTCATCCCAAGAATGCAAGGTTGGTTCATCATACGCAAGTCAATAAATGTGATACATTACATCAACAAAATCAAAGACAAAAACCATATGATCATCTCTATAGACGCTGAAAAAACATTTGACAAAATTCAACATTCATTTATGCTAAGGACTTTCTATAATTAGGTCTAGAAGGAAAGTATCCTAACACAATTAAAGCCATATATGACTAACCCACTGAGAATATCATCCTGAATGGGGAAAAGTTGAAAGCTTTTTCCTTAAGAACAAGAACAAGACAAGGACATCCACTCTCACCACCCCTATTCAACATAGTGTTGGAAGTACTAGCCGGAGCAATCAGGGAAGTGATGGAAATAAAGGGCATCCAGATTGGAAAAGATGAAGTCAAACTGTCCCTGTTTGCAGATGATTGATCTTATGTATAGCACAGCCTAAAGAGTCTACAAAAAAACTCTTAGAGTTGATAAATGATTTCAGCAAAATTGCAGAATACAAAATCAACACGCAAAAATCAGTAGCATTTTTATACTCCAACAATGAGCTAGCAGAAAAAGAAATCAAGAAAGCTAGCCCATTTATAATAGTCACCAAAAACAAACAAACAAACAAACAAACAAACCCTTAGGAATAAAGTTAACCAAGGATGGGAAAATCTCTACAACTAAAATCCACTGTTGAGAGAAATTAAAGAGGACACAAGAAGATGGAAAGATATCCCATGCTCTTAGATTGGAAGAACTAACATTGTGAAAAAGTCCGTATTACCCAAAGTGATCTACAGCTTCACTACAATCCCCATCAAAATTCCAATGACATTCTTCTCAGAAATGGAAAAAATAATTCTAATATTCATATGGAATAACAAAAGATGACAAATAGCCAAAGCAATCCTGAGTGGTTGCTTTTTTGTGTATCCCTTTTTGTGTGGCTTTTCTTCCATGACTCCAGTTTTCATAACCTACTCTCTACTGTTCTGACATTCCCTTCACTAAGCATTAATAAATTCATTCATGAAAAGTGCTGTGATGTCAGCTTTTTGTAGCAGAGACAATGATCAAAATTAGACCTTTAAATTGAGATTTTTTGATGTCAGTGGGGAATAATAAACTCTTAATTGGTAAAGAACAGATGACAACATTTAATCATTAGAGACAATGTAAGTAATCAAAGTATTTTTCACTGCAGGGATTGTGGTGGTAGCTAATTGACCTGGGGGTCCTTAGAAAAGAAATATATGTATAGCCTATAAAGGTTCTATTTCATCTTTATAAACAAAACAATTCTAGATTTGAATGCAGAAACTGACTTTAGTTGCCATAATGGAAATTCACAAACTCCTAACTAGTTTACAGACTTAGAGGCCTTTGACAGAGGGGAGGTCAGTTCTTTTTGAGAGAGAATCCTTCTACGCTGCTAAACATGTATACACCATGTGTCTCCCTCCATGCCTTCTTCAGAGTAACCTGCAGCCATTTTGTACTGGGGAAAAAGAAATACCCATAATAGAATACCCAGGAATACATTCTAGTGATTATTAGTTACTGGTCTTAACTGATGCAAATTCCCAAAGACTCAAAATACTACCACGGTGCACTGGTAAGAGTGGGAATTTATAGAACTCAGATGTAAGGACATATGCCATTTTGCCTTGAGTATATCTAATAATGGTTCCAGTGGGCCCATGGCCATATCCTGTGGGTATTTTGGAAATCAGGGATGTAAGTGGCAATACACATACATAGCAAATGTCAGAATCCTTACAGAGAATGAGGGATGTATATGTGTGTGTGTGTGTGCGTGCGCGCACGTGCGTGTGTGTGTGTGTACATATTTGTAATTCTCCCAAGAATGTAACATATATATTTAGAGAATTACAAAGATTAGTGTTACCAACAAAGACTTGAAGGATGAAATGTTGATTATTTCTTCACAAGTCTTTTTAACTTATTAGTTTGTAAGTACTAAAGCCAAAGGGTCTTGTAAAATAATTGTTGATTTTCATAAACATAATCAGGTGTTGATATTAACTACTGTTCTATACATGATATCTTTACTGGAACAAATCAACCAGCCTATGCAAACTATAAATAAATACTCAAATAATCACATTCTTTATAATTGCAATGAAATAAAGATAATAAAAAGCAGTTTGCAGTCACCTGGCAAGGACAGCAGTAACCCATCTCTGCCCTGCCTCAAGCCTATGCTCCCTGTCATAATAAAATCTGTAGAAATATTGACCTTATTGATATATCATAAGGTATATCATTATATATTATATGTAAAATATATAACTGAAGAAATTAATTAAGGAAAGAGCAATGCCTTAGATGTCATAATATGGTACATTTGTGCCAGAGTGTGAGGGATAAAACACGTTGAAGTTCAGGGGCCAGCAGTATTGGCAAACTTTCTATGTATCCAATGGTTTAAAGTATATCAGGATACCCACTTGATAGGCCTCTTTGTATTTTGAAGAAAACATACATATTTAGGTATTCTGACCTATTTACCACATAGCCAGTGAGGATACCAGTTTTGAGTAGAGTCAAGAGTAAGGAAGGGCTCTCCTATACAATCAGGCTGTGGTGTAAACGAACATCTTTTGAGCTGTATAATAGTGTTTTGTTGAGTTTCTGGCAACTCTCTGTAGGAGATCCCCAACACATACCTTGTGGTTTTGGAGGAAGACTATGCTTTATTCTTCCAATGACTCCTTTCTATTTGAAAATTTATGAGTTACTATTGGGTATTGATAGAAATTAATGTCTGCTTATAAGATACTAAGTGTTTATATAGTCTACGTGACCAATCACTAACTGGGTGTCCTATGACCCACCAAATTACACATTTGGTTGTGTGTAACCATATTCCATTAGAAAATGCATGTGATATATTCAAAACCAGACTAAGGCAGGTCTGGCGGAGACAAGTAGGTTCCCTGAGTGTGTGTCTCAAAAGTTCTATGACTCCAAATCTTACTGCTTTACCACCTCTCCATCAATATACAACTATAGACTCATGGAGAATTACCTAACTCATCAGAGAAAAAAGAAGCATGACATTAGTTTCTGGATGGGTCTGAAAAATATGCTGGTGCCAGTTCAGAGAGAGTGGTTGCTGCATTACAGCCCCATTCATGGATGTCTCTGAAAGAGAACAGTGAAAGGAAAATCTTCCAGTTGACAAAACTTTGTGTAATATATTTGGTAGTCTATTTTGATTCACAGAAAAGATGGCCTGAGTTATGATCTACATTGAACAAAAGAAGAAAGAGAAGAAGAAAGAGTAGGAATAGATGTGCTAATTTCATTTCAGAATTAAATAAATATATAAACTAGGTTACTAAAAAAGAAAAAAATGGCTGAGAAACATAAGCCTACAAGTTACATTCTTTTATATAATGACTTCCTTATATTCTTTGTGGCTTATATATAGGAAAATTAGATTTGAACTCATGTTTCCCAGTTCTCTTTTGTTAGTAATTGAACCTGTAGAACAAGCTCTTGCCCACACTGGTGATCAACAAACACTTACTGAAAATTTGCTAGAGTTGCAATAGAGGCTGCAGCAGGATCAAGGTTTTATAGGTCTTATACGGTTGTTAGAAAATTCATCTTGGAAATACTTTGCCCTGTGGCAAAGCGCTTTCTACAAACATAAAGTTAATTTCAGATAAAACATATAATTACACAAAAGTTAAAGTAGTGAGGGTAGATATTTTGAAGACATGGAACAGAAATATTATCCTTGAGTCACTAGATATTGGTTTGTCAAATGTATAGGTTTCTAAAAATCCAAAAATAGTACACTTAAAAGTTGAATTTTATTTATGATTGCACCTTACTATTCTTGACTATAAAAAATGTCTGACAAAAAATTAATAAAAATTATAAAATTTGAAAAAATAAAAACAAAACATGTCCAGTGCTTCAGTGGCAACTCCTTAACAGAGTCACTAAAGGACTTAATATATTTTAAACTCCATTACTTTAATTTTTATATATCCATATTATCTAACCCTAAAAATTTAGGAAGTCAGAATTGATACAAAATTGATACAAATCTATCAACTCAGTCAACAATAATTTCAGTACATCTCTGAAGTGCAAATTGAATCTTCTTTAAAAGACTTAGTAAATATTAGTGTAATTGAAAAATAAAAATTACTTCTTGAAGAAATTACAATTGACACATTTTGACCATTGATAAATATAGGATTTAGCATTCAGACCTCAAAATAAATATGTTTAAAGATCCTGGGTGCCATACACATAATTTTATTTTGTAGTACATTAGTAGAAGATTCTACTTACTCCTCAAATTTTTATATTTCCAGTTGTATTGTATCAGTATAAAACATGGAGAATATCCTGGGGGTCAGAATTCAGAATAAGCTTGCAATTAGTATTCCAATTCTGTGTTTGTTTCATTAAGATCCTGAAGCATATGAGTGAATATGTTCTTGATAGCTCTTAACCTATGGTTTAAAAAGTCTCCTGCCTAAGAAGTATATCTGCCTAATTTTGCGATTTCACCTTACAAATGCCACTTTGTCACAGAAATAAGCCATATTAGCCAATATCAACTTCACCAGTAATAAAGGAAATATTTGATTTCCCCCTCTGCCTCATTCTTTTGTTTTATTTCTTAACATTGCTTAACTCAAACATTGAAGAGGAATATTTATTGCTCCATCCTGATCCCTGTCCTCAAAACACATCCCTGAGTTCTATTACTGAAAAGTGGCTTACCACTTGACTGTAAATGTGCCACATTTCAAAGTAACGTACTGAAATTACATACAATAGTAATAATATACAAAGTGCATTCAGATGAATATTATGGTGTGTTTTTATATTATTCATAGTATTACAGGTTTTTTTCTTAAAAAAAAGTATTTTAATGAAATTTAACTGAAAAACAAAATCCTAACTTGAGAAGACAAGCTGGGAAGTTTGGGAGACTTGCCCAAGCTTATACCCATTGTAAGCCATAAAGCTTGACTTACATTCACATGATCTACTGCCAACTCTGGTTCGAGTATCAAACCATATCCCTGCAGGCAATATTACTGACAAAGTGAAATAAAGCTGCAGTTCCTTCCTTGGGATTACCAATGGATAAGAGCAGTTGATCAGATTAAAAAGAGAGTAACTTTGTTCCATTAGCAAGTCTAATTTTGCTGTCCTAGTTCTGAGCAAGAGAAACTGTGTTGGCATTCCCTCGCTTCTTTGTTCTCCCTCACTCCCCAATTTGAATTCTTTCCAAAGCACAAGATGGTGGCAGTGGTGGGAAACAGAGAGTATGGCTAATCATGACTTGAGAGCAGTGATCAAATAGTTTGCTTTTGCTTCCTGAATTCCCTTCATGGGACTTTAGGCAGATCTAACTGTGCAAATAATTGCTCTTTAGCCTCTATTCCTAAAGTATAGAAATCAAGGACATGAAAAATACACTCTGTGTCCTCTAACTCCAAAGGGATCACACAATTTACTTACATTGTCAAACAACTGATTGCCACTTTGACATTAAGGTCCTTCAAGAGTTTTGCTATGTGCAGAATTACATATGATATCATCTTATGAAAACTTAACTGATTAAAAATATACATTTAGCAAAATCCTCTGCAGGAATTTCATCTCAAAATTCACATCCACCTGTGGGGATTGTAAAATATCTTATAAACAACTATATATTAGAAAACATGTATATACTGAAACAAAGAATAGGATGAATTTCTACTCATTTCATGCAAGCAAAACTAGCAAATGAGTAGCCCCCTCTTCCTTCCTGATGTCTGCATATTCTGCAGCCATTCTTGACCACAGAGGAAATAGCAGACTCAGCAAAGTGTGTCTCCTACCACCCACGGAAGCTCCCCAAGGGCCTCCTGGGGACTATGCTCATGGCAAACATGACTTCTGAGTAGAGTTTACAAAACAGCAAGTGACCAAAACACTAAATAGTTCTAGAACAACCTCAACTCTATTACAGCTCTTGATAACAACTACATCTCTTCCATATTAACACCACTGTCTTCTCATAATGTGGTCAAGGGCCAACTTGCATCAGAACCACATTTGGGAGCTTGACAGAATCAGAATTTCCCAGAACTGGTGCTCAGCAAAGAATCATCAAATAACCAAGCACTGGGTAATTCTTATGTCTACTCAAGTTTGAGATTCACTGTAGTGTCTCTTTTATACTGATAATATTTCTAGTACCATAGCTGATGATTACAGCCACAATTCTTATCTCTCAAGTTCTGCTGAAGTAAAAAAAGAAAAGGAAGATTTTAGTCTTTCCTATGAGAAAAGAGTCAAATAACTTATAATGTTATTTACTAAGGAACTGAATGCATGTGATTGATTCAATTCATTAAAATCATTAACGTTTAAAATCTATCTTAATTTATCAAAGTGATTTTGTTTGTCAGATGAGAGTCAAATTACAATCAACAGAATATTTGAAATTATGTACCTCAAATTTAGATTGCAATTCTGAAGTAAATACTGTATTTGTGATGTTTATCCCAAACTATAAAAAGCCATAGAGGTCATGATTTTTAAAGGGATTTTATATTATAATATGTAATTAAGTAAAAGTATTTTTAAGAGTATTCCATTTCACACTAACTTTTACAAAGATTTCATTTTTTTACTATTATTAATTCCCAGGCTCCAGGTGTAATATTAGGAAAATTAACATTCTAGAACTCAAGCTCTAACCTAGTTCCAAAAGCCAAAGTTAAAAAAAATTAATGTTCAATTATTTTACCCATGGCTTATATTTTGTACAAGATTGAATACTAAAATCTTTTCTGAACTGAAATAATGAAGCATTGGAAATTCCTAATGGGGCTGTTTTGATTAATGTTTGACATTTGGAAGTGTATAATATAATAAGATCTATGCATAATTTTTATAAAACGTTAACTTCCAGACAAAGAAATATGATTTTAGAATATGAAGAACCAGAGGAAACATTACAATTGTTTATATTTTCTTTTATCCAAACAAAATGTATAGGATACTGTCCATCAAAAACTGAAGCTCTATACCACATCAAAGTTTTAAAGACATAGCTATTTAAAGAATATTTGAAAATAAATGTTTTAAATTTATTCTTAACTTTAGTAATCCATTTATTGAATCTGATTGCTCCATTATTTACATTTAAATACAATATAGAGAAATAGTCCTCCAAATATTAAATTTTTCCATAGAAATAAATTTTTATCCGAGTTTTTAAAAATATAATACTATTAGCATTTAAAAATTTACTGCCTGAACTTGAGGATATTCCTTTATGTTAATTAGTTTACAATTGTAAACAAAGTTGAAAATCAGCAATTTCAAATAAATATATATAAATGAATAATCCAGTTCATTCTTTGGAAATCCTTCATGCTTCCAAATAGTTATTTTGAAATTCTACAGGATAATTTTCCATAATCAACCATAAGTATAATATTGATAAAAATATTAATCAATATTAATACAAATATTAATTCCCTAATTTATGCCTTTATATGTTTATTAATAATCATTAAGTGATTATTATAAATAACAACTGTTCAGACTTTGAGATAAAAAGATTATAAAGCATAAGGGACTTACATATTATAAAAAGGAAGTGAATTTGTATAAATTACTTTAACACAAGGTAGTTTAATATTTCTTTAAGACCTGTGGTTGAGAAATCTTCTAATCTTTTTTATCCTAATGTAAAAGCATTGTAAAAGTATTGACTTGGAAGTAAAGTGTCAATAAATCCTTAAGTATCACAAAATGCAGAATTAATTTACAAATTGAAAAGATCTAAATTTTTCAAAATGTCCCTGTTTAAGTGTCCCTGTTTTTTCATGGTTTGACATTAAAAGAAATGAAAATGTATCATGAATTAATATGTAAACTACACTGAAAATTAAAAAACCATAAGCGCAACATGAGCTCTTTTGCATATATGCACACAAACTCATACAATTCAATACAAATATTATCAACACATTTCTGAGTGGAGGACTGATATTGTTATATTACTGTCTATTCTTCAAATGTTCTACATAGCATACATATATTACTTTTATAAGAAAATAACTTTTAAAATTTTGCCATATGGTTCTATGTATGGCAAGCCAGACTTACTCCAACTGAAATTTTATCATTAGGAGAAAATGGTTTCAAAAGAATTCTCTACCAGAGTTAAAAATGGTTCATGTCCTTAGATATTAAAACAAAGTGGGGGACTGGCCAGTTAGCTCAGTTGGTTAGAGAGCGGTGATAAAAACATCAAGGTCAGGGTTGGATACCTGAACTGGCCAGCCACCAAAATAAACAAACAAAAAAACAAAATGGGATCATAAAAAACATTGCTGACCTTTTAAAAGGAATGGAAAGATACTGGTACATCTAAATCAGTTGTTCCCTAACAACAAAATGGGATCATAAAAAACATTGCTGACCTTTTAAAAGGAATGGAAAGATACTGGTACACCTAAATCAGTTGTTCCATAACACGCCTTTGTCATTGAGGGGTTGGGATAGAACAGGGCTTCATTTAATAGAAACAGACAGAATCTAGCACTAAGACTAGTAGAAGTTTAGCAAAACGTTTCAGGAACAGTCCTGGCCTTGTCATTTAAAAGCTCTTCAGCCTTGGTTAAGTGACTTCCTACACTCTGAACTTCAGTTTCTTTACCTGAACAAAAATGAAGATACTGATCCCTAATTCATAGAGATAAAATATGAAGCCTGTATGCCTGGTTTAGGGCCTGCGTCCAGCAGTTATTGGCATGCACAGCAGTGATGATGATAATGATTATAGTAAGTATAATAAAGGCTACCAAATTGTAGTAAATGCCTAATATGTGTCAATGACTATTCTAGTGTTAGGTGAGCATTAATTTATTATAACCTCATGACAACCCTGTGTTCTTCTCATTCCATTCTGCGCTCGTTATAAATGAGGCAGTGAGAAAATAAAATACCTTTCTGAAGTTCACATATTTGTATTAGTAAGAAGTCCAATAGCAGCAGTAGCCAGTAGCATATTGACACATAATATCAAACTAGTAAAACCACTGATTGTGAAGAAACAATAATGGGACATTCTTTTTTGTTTGGCCTTAAAACAACTGTGAATTCCAGAGAGATATTTCAGCAATGAACAAGTATATATCTTGCTGAAGATGACTACCCTAAGGGTAACATGGGTATGTTCTTCGTATTTTATATAAGCTTAGTTCTTCACAGTTACAGCCAATATTTTAGCTAGACTGATGGTGTCTGAACACCTGATGGCTAGGACCCTATCTGTGCTGTTCATTCTACTCTTTGCCTTTGCTGAGGCCACGTGTGTTCAGAAATCTGTATTGGTTTCCTATTGCTGCTGTAAAAAACTACCATAAACTTAATGGCTTTAAAGCAACACAAATTTATTCTTACAGTTCCGAAAGTTAGAAGTTTTAAATGAGTCTCTCTGGGCTAGAATCATGATATTGGCAGGGCTGGTTCCTTCTGGAGGCTTTAGGGAAGAATCCATTTACTTGCATTCTCCAGCTTCCAGAGGTCATCCACAGTTCTTGGCTCACGGCCCCATTCCTCTGTCTTCGAGCCAGTCACTTTGGGCCAAGTCCTCTTCATGCTACCATTTCTCTGGTTTGTTCTCTTCTGCTTCTCTCTCCCACTTAGAAGAAACCTTGTAATTATATTGGGCCCACCTGGACAATCCATAATGATCTCTCCATCTCGAAGTCAGCAGATTAGCAATCCTAATTCCATCTACAACCTTAATTCCCCTCTGCCATTTAACTTGACATATTCACAGGTTCCGGGTTTAGGGAACAGACATCTTTGAGGGACCATTATTCTGTCAACCACAACATCTGAACGTGGCTTTCAGCTCTACTTCCTTCTCTCCTTTTCCTAAAGCTTTCTGAAGTAAAACAATATATGTGTAATATACTTTCTGCTTCTCTTCCCACAGTGTTTGTAGGATAACCCTGATGAAATAGCTTAAATGATCTCTGTTTAGATTTCTCATTGAGTCAATGAAAATGATGTATTAGAATAATTTTCTAAGAGCCAATTAGTGAGAGTTTGATCATTCCTTTGAGAATGCAAAGCATTGGGAAGATGCAAATTATTAGTACTGCATTCTTAAAGTACTCTTTATTGCTGGCATTTTACAATATATTTTAATCACATCTGTATTACAACTTTGATGATTTTAGAAACCTTAATGGCCTTCATTAAAGACACTGTTTTTCTAGCATTACTTTATAGATATTTTACTTACTGTTACTTCGTTCATCTCCGATGACCTTGAAAGTTGCAGAACTTTCTAAATTTTTTACTATTATCAGTTGGAAATTGTGCTTGTCTCTTCTATTCCTCATAAAGAAAGTTTATATGTTGATCTTTAATGGGTAATAATATCATCTTTTATGTTGCATATGTTTCTACTAACACGACTACTACTTTATCACAAAAAGAGAAATGTCCACATGGAGGAATACCCTTCTGATATGGGTGTAGACCGATACTTACATTAGAATGAAATAAGTTTACTTCAGAGAGACATATAGTGGTTAAGAGGCTAGCCTGTGCAGTCAGGCTGTCCTGGATTCAAAATCCAGCTCTATTATTGACTAACTATACAGCCTGAAGCAAATAACCTCTCTGTGCCTGTATCCCACACTTGTAATACATGGATAACACCACCTATGAAATCAGTTGTCGTGAGAGTTAAGGGAGAAAGTATGTAGAGTATGTATCATAGTGCCTGACACCTGTTAGTACTAAGTAAAAGTTCATTTCAACCTGCTGGAAAGGGAACTGTGTTTGAAGAACAGCATGTACCACTGGTGGGAGGGAAACTTTTGGAGGCACAGTGACAGGGAGTCACAGAGAGAGAAAGTCCTCTTAGAACACTTCTCCAATCCTGATTACTACAAGGACAATGTGTCAGTTCAGAGCTCTAGTGACTTCATGAACTCCAACACTATCAAAGAGAGAGTGAGCTATATGCAGAGTCTGTTCCTTAGCTAAAATTTTTTCAACACCATTTCATTTTCAATCAGTATATTTGTATGGTCACTTTCTACTTATGGCCTGTGGTAACAGTTTCTCATTTATGGTAATGATACGAATGCTCCTTTAAAATATATTATATTTAAGCTAAAAAATAGTTAGTCTGAGAAAATTTTCTTCTTAAACAAGAGAAAAGGTAGAATAGCCAAAAGTTGGGGAAGGTCTTTTGAGAATGACTGCAATTTGCAAAGTGCCATCTCAGGGGACTGTACCCATGACTGCTTTCTGAAATGAGTGGTGACTTTCTGGAACAGCAGTTATGCATCAGTAGTCACCCAGTAGTTAGAGAAAACACTCTTAGCTGTTGCTTGCCCCTGCTAACCTGTTCTCATGACTGAATTATTCAGACATTGGCAAGCTTAGGGTTTTTGAGTGATCTGATGTTGAGTTAAAGAGAAAATAATATGAAATAGAGCTATGCAGCTTATCCCATCTCTATTTCACTTAGATATGGTCCATGAGGGCTAGAGCTACCTTTTGGGACATCCTCTGAAACCAGCACAGGAGATGAACAATAAATGTTTGAAGAATAAGTGAATGAAGGATAATTACCCCTGCATAGGATTATGTAGGCTTTAGTCCACTCTTTCCAGACTAATATCCACAATTCCAAATACCTAGTGAAAGCTATTTTAATTTCTGTAGTGTTTTTCTTTTAAGATAAGATATATTAATTGAATTACTTTTGTCAACCATATATTTTCATGAAAATTAACATGATCATCAGCAAATATAATGCCTTCTAGGTATCAGAGAGGTTGCACGGCTTGCAAAAAGGTTAGGTTTTTTGAGTTACTGAGTTATTATCAGTCGGGGTTTTTGAGTTACTGAAGTTTTTATTAGTTACTGACAGATCCAGGACTTGACCCTGTGCTTATTTGACTTCAAATCTAGTGCTATAAAAAATTTCTGTTATTAAAAACTATTCAGTCTTTCTTAGATTAGTTAACAATAGTCTTATATGGTGGATGGTCTATTCTTTTATCCAATAAATCATTGTGGATTTTCCTTTTTCATTTCCTTTGGTTTTTAAACACTGTGAAATAAATTTATATGAGGAGAGAGCAATATAATTGAAATATTTATGAATGATACTTCACCAAATAGCCATACAAATGTAACTTTAAAGTCCATATACAAATATTAAACACAATCGTGTGCCACGTAAGGACATTTTGGTAAACAACGAACTACATATACAATGGTGTTCCCATAAGATTATAACGGAGCTGAAAAATTCCTATCATGTAGTGACATCATAGCTGCTGTAATGTCCTGGCACATTGCATTACCTTTTCTATGTTTAGATATGTTTAGATACACAAATAACATTTTGTTACAATTGCCTACAATATTCAGTACAGTAATATGATGTACAGGTTTGTAGCCTAGGAGCCAAAGTCTTTACTATATAGCCTAGGTGTGTAGAAGGCTATACCATCTAGGTTTGTATAAGCACACTCTGTGATGTTTGCACAACAACGAAATCGCCTAACCACACATTTCTCAGGACGTATCTCTGTCATTAAGTGGTAAGTAACTGTATATTAAAGCTACAAAGCTGAACAAGTGAAGCTATTAAAAGTAAGCACAGAAAAATAAAAACTAGAAGTACAGATACCGTGGGCTTTTTCTATTTCTTTTTTTGTCTTTATTACATATTTTCCATTTTGTTCATGTTTTAGAAAAAGAAAAGAAAATGTATTAATATTCGTATACAGGATGTTAAATTTCACTTGCTTTTAGACCCAATCATACTTCTTTCTATTTACCCCAGAAGATATTTAAATTGCTAAATAGTCTAAGTTATATTTAAAAGTTATAGAAATTTTAGTAAAAATAACTAGACTAACTTGTTATCAGATTAAAAGTTAATTTAATACTGGGAAATGCCTTAAAATTATCTTTATGTAAATGGCTCCATAAATTTTTAAGATTTTTTAATGATCAAAAGAAGCCCTTCTGCAAACCAAACAATTTGAAAAAGATTGCCAAAACTATGGTGGTAATCCCAGACATAAGAACTCTGAGGATATTCAGCAATGTGGCATTCAGAGTGCCTGCAATGTAGGGCATTCATACATGGCTACGACTTTATCCATCTTCATAAACTTAATTATCTACTCTAATGTCATTCTTTGTACTAGTTAATCAGCCAGTATCTATTAATGTGCTTATTTCTACTAAACTGATGCCAGAGCCGCTTCCTTTAAATAGCATCTAATCTATTTGAGCAATAAAAACCATTGTCATACTAATGTCCTTTTTTACATGGCCTGTTAAGTTAGTCAACTTATGATACATAAAATTCATTTTCGCTCTAAAGTACTAGTTAATCAGCCAGTATCTATTAATGTGCTTATTTCTACTAAACTGATGCCAGAGCCCCTTCCTTTAAATAGCATCTAATCTATTTGAGCAATAAAAACCATTGTCATACTAATGTCCTTTTCTACATGGCCTGTTAAGTTAGTCAACTTATGATACATAAAATTCATTTTCGCTCTAAATTACTTGCATTTATATTCATTACTGTTGTTTTAGGTAGAAAAAAACTTCAACAATAATTTACTAGGATGACTCTTAACAGTCCGTATGTTTGCTTCAAACATGCTTCTTTGACAAACATTTCTAACATGGAAACAATCTGTTTATGGTCACTGTGGTCAAATTGCTCTCAATTTTGGTATGTTTTGATGAATGAAATGCTAATATTTAAACAATGAGATGTCACATAGCTTACATGATTATTGACACAGTGGCAAGTTTACATGGTCTAATGTAAAAATACCTGGAAAATTATTTGATCAATTGAGATACACATATGCTATGTGAACACCAATTGCATAAACATACATAGTCAAAATATTCTTATATTTAGAATTCCCCATGCATTTTACTAGTTCCATTTCATTCACACACTTTACTTTCCCTGTTAGATAACCATCTCCTAATTTTCCTCTCATTGTCTCTAGCACATCCCACAACCATCCCACATGAATAGCTGGAATCAATAACAAGGGAATGAAAGAAACAGACAAATTGTGTGTGCCCTACTCAGCCTATCAATGCTACTTTCCCTACTCTATAGCCCCTCAGTTTCTATTCCTATTACAAGCTTATCTCCCTCTCAGTCAAAATGTGGCCATTAGGAAAGAATTAGAATTTTATTTACACTATTGTATGGTATAGTACTAAAGACGACATAACCAAAAGCAGTGCTACCAATCTCTGGCTGAAGAGCCATCCTCTCAAGAACTATTTGCCATTTAACAGAGACGATAGCTTTGTGCAAAAGAACGTATTTCTCTACCAGTGTTGAGAAAACAATGCATCCCATGGTTCAATATATTTGTAAAACAATGAGTGAGAGGAAATTGAAGATGCATTGTTAGTTGCAGAATTTCTCAGACCACTGGAATATTCTAATATGTATATTCAAACTTATTGCACCACAGAATTTTTCCAAGGAAAATATATGCTACAGAATACAGTTTGGAAAACAGAACTCTAAAGGGATAGTCTTGGAAGTATGAGTTCAAGTATTTCAGATATTGACCATCAGGTAAGAAATGTATGAGTCACTCTTCATAATGTCCCATAAGGCGACTCACCTACTCACCTAGGAAAAGCCATGATAACTATAAATTACAGAGCACCAATTTGCTCCAAGTATTACATATGTCCTTTCATCTTTTGCTGATGAAAAACCATTAGGTATAGAAAGGTCTTGTAAAGGAGTAACCTAAAGTCCTACAGCTACTGGGTGATGCATCCATTATGTGCACCAGATCAGAAAATGATTCTATAGGGTCATGAAGTAAAAAAATATTACACATATTTTATTTATGTGTTTACAGCATACATTTTAATGCTATATTTTTCTAAGGAAAAGCAGAAATGTAATGTGTGTTAATTGGTAACTTCTCAGCACACTGGTACTCACACAAGAACTGAAGTACAAATGTTTCCTAATTATCCGGATGTTACTCAGAAGTAGAATTTGCTTGGGAGGACCTTTCAGTCATTTTGTTGACAATCACAATAATTCCTTGAACTTGTTAAGATAAGTGGACAGGTATGAAGTTGACGGGGGGAGGGAAGGGACAAAAGGAGGAATTGGTAAAGGGACATGAAAATCAACTATATTGTGTATTGATAAATTTTAAAAAAGATCTAGGGGAGATAACTGTATAGATTTATACCCAATAGACAATAGATTACTGCAGACATTTAAACAATTCTAAATATATCACTAAAGCTTTACCTATTCAATTATATCAACTATATCAAATATTACTTTTACCTTTATGGTGATATTAGAAATGGCTTCATCACAAAAGTCATTAAGACACTCCGAGTCAACTCCACTATAATCCAGTCAATTGGTGTGTAATAGGGGAGAACATTTGTATGTGGTTTTTGTTTGTTTTTTGAGGGATGTGGGGAGTGGAATAATATATAATACTGCTGTGGACTGTCTCCTTCAAAAATAAATGAAAAAATTAAACACTTTCTTATTTTTTAAATGATGTTTAAATAGATATAAATGGCTAAAACGAGAAAATTTTCTTTATACATTAACTATTTTCCCTGAAGACAACATACAATTTCACATATAGTACCATATAATTTGTTTTCATAGGATATCATAGGTTTCCTCAAGTTCAATTTGTAGTGAATACCCAGAGATACATAGGTTTGAGAAACTGCAATGTTCAATATAGCGATAAGAAAAATTAATCTGCAGAATAGGGAAGAACATTTATATGAGGTTCTTGGTCTTGAAATTCATACATACGTGATACCAGAAGTGCAGAGAATGAGCTACGTAAACACATTCCTTCTAATAAAAGTGAGAGTTAAATACAATCTCATGCTGAAAGTAATAATATTTGCCATTTGCTAAGCACCTGCTATGTATACTTTTGGCATTTTATATACAGAATTACATTTAATCATCATGATGTTCCTAGAAAATATGTGTTACCTATTTCAGATATAAAGAAATTGGGTTTCAGAGTAGCTAAGTAATTTGATCAAAGTCACGCAACAAGTAAGTGACAGATCCCATATTTGAGTCAATACAGGTAGACAGAGATATCAGTATAATCAGCCCACAAATATAAACATAAATTAGGGCTTTAGTTATCTTTTAAAATTAACTGTCTTTTTAAAAAATGTATAGGAAAGAAGGGGGAGATTAGGAGATTAGTTTGATTGGTCTGTAACAATTAATAATCTTGACATATTTTAAACTTCAATTCTATACACATATCCAAAGGTTCATTTTAAATTCTTTCAAAAAGGCATTAACTGTTTTATCATAACATCTCACACAGTTTCAAACTAGCTAATAAAAAATTAGATATTTTTCCTTCCCATAATTTCAATGAAGAGGCCACAATTTTTAATTAATGATTAATTAGACAAGTTTTGAGATAAAATGTTACATGGAAAAACATTTTAAATATAGAAAGCAATATCTTGTTACATTTTTCACAGAACCACATTGGGAAAGTTCAACCTTCATATGGTTGTAACATGAATGAGTGGAAAGTTTGCAACTTTGTCATTTGATTTAAATAAAATAAATTACTATATATTTCTTTTGAGAGCTGTGATCTTTCAAAGACAAAATTTTCCACTCAAATTAATCCACTAGAAGATTTACAAGCATATAAAAAATAATTCTTCCCCAAATAATATGTAAATATAATGCATTCCCAGTGGAATGAAAGGCATCTATTTTTATTGGTATAGATCTATCAACCTAGGAGATGGCTCAGGAGTCAAATTCCCAGAGTCCTGACAACAGTGTGTTCCAGGGGCTAAAAGCTGGTTCAGTGCCTTTCTGTCTCTCTGGCTTCCTGATGGTGACAGAGATAGTAGATAGCCCTGTGGAGCTAGTTAGGAAAATTGTTTCTGGTGACCCAGCTTAGAGATTGATCCCAAACCCCTTACATCAATTTCATAAAAACCTAGTTCCCCATATTAAATTTCTTGCTGCTTAGAATTGCTAACTTCCTTCTATTAAATGCCTATAAACCATGTGTTATACATCCTAACTGTTTTGTGGGAGGGAGTAGATAATGTTTAAATACAAGTGGAAATATGGACAAACAAATATCTAATAAAAACCAAGAAAATTATGGAAAAGATTTCTTGGGAGAGCTTTCCTTAGCAGATATTGACTTGAAATAAACAAATGCATTAGTGGAACAGAATAGAGAACTCAGAATACAGACTCCAGGATATATGAGACTTTACTATATGGCAAAGATGGTATTTCAATTCACTGCGGAGTGTGGGTCATTTAATAAATAATGATTTCTCGATTAGCTGCCCTTATTTTAAAAAATTAAGTTGGATTCTTTCTTCATGTCATATGCAAAAATAAATTCCAGGCATAGTACCTAATCACCTGTAAATATTAAAATCTCAGAAAAAAAATGTAAAAAACTACATGTGTGACATAGGGGTAAGACTCCTTTAGCCGAAACAGAAACAGGAGCTATGAAAAAAAACGACAAGCATATGTGACACAATATGTGTTTAAAAAAATGTTCAATGGCAACAAATATCATAATCAAAATCATTTAGCAAATGATAAATTAAGAAAAATATTGGCAATGCACTTGAATGAAGTTTAAATCTTCACTATGTAATGTGATCTCACAATTTTTTAAGACAAAAGGCATAATAGAAATATTGATTTCTTCTCTAATGTTTATTTTTTTCTTTTGCTTGCTTAAAGTTTAACGTGCTCTTCTTTCTCTAGTTTTCTAGTGGAAACGTAGGTTATTGATTTTACATCTTTCTTCTTTTCTAATATATGCATTATATCCTATAAATTTTCCTCTAAGCACTTCTTTCACTGCATCTCATACATTTTGATAAGTTGTATATTCACTTTCACTTAGTTTATAATTTAAGATTTCTCTTGAGAAAAGAAGAAATATGAGTAAATGATATAAATATGTAACACTGAGAAAAGCAAATACAAATGCCAAAGAAATATTTGAAAATACTTAATTTCAAGAGAAAAATGGTAATTAAAATAATAGTGAAATATCACTATGAAAATACCTCCCATGATAAGCATAAATGGACAGAGATTCTTTCAAAACCTCTGGAGAAATTATGAATTTTTCTAGCATTTTTATGAGAGTACTCTGATAAATATATTCAACAATACGTCACTAGAGGAAAATAAAATCTCTGTTTCATTGAAATTTTTTCTGAAATTTGACAGTAGTGCTGTCCAGCAGAAAAAGTTATGCAAATCACAAATGCAAGCCACATATGTAATTTTAATTCTTTTAGCAACCATATTGCTACAAATAAGAAGAAACAGGTTAAATTAATTGAAATAATATATTTTATTTATTCCAATAAATTTAATATATGATCATTTCAACATGAAATCAATATAAATATTATTGAGAGATTTTCATTCTAGTTTTTGTCGTAACTCTTTGAAAACTGGTATGTATTCATATTTTACATTTATAACACATCCAATTTGAACTAGCCATACTTCAAGTCCTCAATAGCTACATGTCTAGTAGCTAAGTGCTGGGCAGAATATGATAGAGATTTTTTGCCCATCTGTATATAGTGAATATGTCATATTACACCAAGGTGATATAAAAAAAAAACTGCATTCTGCATCCTTGTAAGGAAATATAGTTTTGAGCTCACTATTTTTTACTATCAAAATCTTTTATGAAACAACGAATATGTAACAAGAATTGCCTAAATTTATAATATTGTCAACCTGTTTGAAAGTCTCTTGAATTCAGACAGGAAGAATGCAGTTGGATAGACTTATTTAGGACTGGGGCTTTATCAAGCCATTTTGATAGAAAAAGAGATGGATCAGGGAGTTGAGGAATATGTAAGGATGGGATTATAGTAACCACGCATGGATTCCAATTTGGATAAAAGGGAAGAGATAATCTATAGAAAGTGAACCTTAAAAATAATTTAACATTGTACTAAAGTTTTCACAAAAAGAAATGTCAGTTATTTATTTTCCTTTAAGATCGATACCAAAAAAAAAAAAAGTAGAAGGAGGAGGAAGAGCTCCAGAATTGTGGAAGGAAGGAAGTGAAACAGAAATACTTAAATACATGATAAAAATTATAAATTAAAATGGATTTCCCCTCCAAATAAAGGCCATATATAAAAACCCACAGCTTACATCATACTAAAGGGTAATCAAAAGCCTTTCTTCTATTATCTGAGATAGGACAAGGATGCACACTTTCATCACTTTTATTCAACATAGTACTGGAAGTCCTAGCCAGAACAATTAGACAAGAGTAAGAAATAAAGGGTATACAAACTGAAAAGGAATAAGTCAAATTGTCCTTGTTTGCAGACAACATGATATTTAGAAAAACTCAAAGACTCCACCAAGCACTGTTAGAAATGATAAACAGATTCAGTAAAGTTGCAGGACACATATCAACATAAAAAATCAGTAGCATTTCTATACACCAACAGTGAACAATCTGAAAAAGAAATCAAGAAAGAAATCCCATTTATAATAGCTACCAATAAAATAAAATAAAATAAAAGACCTAGAAATTAATTTAACCAAAAAGGTGAAAAATCTCTACAAGGAAAACTATAAAACACTGATGAAAGAAATCGTAGAGGACCCAAAACAAAATGTAAAGATATCTCATGCTCATAGGTTGGAAGAATTAATATTGTCTAAATGTCCTTACTACCTAAATTGATCTATAGATTCAATGCAATCCTATCAAATTACCAATGGCACTCTTCACAGAAATAGAAAAAACAATCCTAAAATTCATATGAAACTATAAAAGACCCTAAATAGTTAAAGTAATCATGAGCAAAAAGAAAAAACTGGAGAGATCACACTGCCTGACTTAAATATACTACAAATATACCACAAAATATATAATATATACACAAAATATACTACAAAGCTATAGTAACACAAACAGCATAGTACTGGCAGAAAACCAGACAAAAATACCAACAAAACAGAATATATAACCCAGAAATAAATCCATGCATTTACAGCCAGCTCGTTTTCAACAAAGTCACCAAGAACATACACTGGGAAAAGGACACGTCTCTTCAATAAATGGTGCTGGGATAACTGGATATGCATATGCAGCAGAACGAAACTAGATCTCTATCTCTCACCATATACCAAAATCAATTCAAAATGTATTAAAAACCTACATGTAAGACCTGAAACTATGAAATTACTAGAAGAAAACTTTGGGGAAATACAGGACATTGGTCTGGGCAAAGATTTTTGGGGGTAACACCTCAAAAGCACAGGCAACAAAAGCAAAATAGACAAATGGGATTACATCAAACTAAAAAACTTTTGCACTGCAAAGGAAATAATCAACAGAATGAAGAGATAATTTACAGAATGGGAAAAAATATTTGCAAACTATCCATTCGACAAAGGATTAATAACCAGAATAAACAAAGAACTGAAACAATTCAAGAGCAAAAAAGTAAACAATCTCATTTTAAAATGGGTAAACAATCTGAATAGACATTTCTCAAAAGAAGACACACAGATGGCGACAGGCATATGACAAAATGGTCAACATCACTATCATCGGGGAAATGCAAATCAAAACCACAGTGAGATATCATCTCACTCCAGTTAAAATGGCTATTATCAAAAAGATGAAAAATAGCAAATGCTGATGGGAATGTGACTTAGTACAGCCATTATAGAAAACAGTATGGAGGTTCCTCAAAAAAGAAATACAATATGATCCAGCAATCCTACTACTGAGTATACATACAAAGGAAAGAAAATCAGCAAAGAGATATCGGCATTCTCATAACGTATTAGTCCGTTTTGTGCTGCTATAACAGGATATCTGAGACTGGGTAATTTATAAAGAACAGGTTTATTTGGCTTATGATTCTGGGACAGCTGCAACTATTCCAGGCCTCAGGCTGCTTCTACTCATGGCGGAAAACAGTAGGCAGCTGGTGGGTACAAGCAGATCACATGGTGAGAAGAAGCAAGAGAGAGAGACAGAGAGGGGGAGGTGCCCGGGTCTTTTAATCAACCAGCTTTCATGGCAACCAATAGAGTGAGAACTCATTCACTAACCCACCCCCAAGGAGAGCATTAATCCACTCATGAGGGATCCACCCCTGTGATTCAATCAGCTTCCAACACTGCTACATTGGGGATCAAATTTCCACATGAGTTCTGGGAGGACAACACATCCAAATTCTGTCACATATTTATTGCAGTGCTATTCACAATAGCCAAGATGTGGAATCAACCCAAATGTTCATCAATGGATAAATGAATAGAGAAAACATGGCACATACACACAGTGGAGTATTATTCCACTATAAAAACGAATTAAATCCTATCATTGGCAGCAACATAGATGAACCTGGAGGACATTTTCTTAAGTTAAACACGCCAGGCACAGAAAGAAAAACATCACTCAAATGTGGAAACCAAAAAAAGTTAATCTCATGGAGGTTGAGAGTAGAATAGTGGTTATCAGAGGTTAAGAAGGGTAGGGGAAGGGGAGAATAAAGAAAGGTTGCTTAATGGGCACAAACATACAGTTAGATAGAAGGAATAAGTTCTAGTGTTTGAGAACACAGCAGGTGACTATAGTTGTTAATAATTTAGTGCCTGAAGGGTCTTCAGAAAGTTCATGAAAAGATTCTTATTATTTTTCAATTCCATTTTTCCACAGACTTTTTGGAGTACCCTTGTATATTTCAAGGTAGCTAGAAGAGAAGATTTGGAATATTCCTAACACAAAGAAATTAAAAATATATAGATGCTAGATATCCCAATTACTCTGATTAGAGCATTATTCATTGTATATATGTATCAAATTATCTGATATACCCCATAAATATGTACAATTATTATATAACAATAAAAAAATCAAATCATAAAAGCCCTAAAATAAGATATAGATGATTATGAATCTAAAATTTGGATGAGGGAAGACTTCCTATACT
>NW_007727950.1:0-517 GCF_000696425.1 Galeopterus variegatus | reverse complement strand
AGACTTCCTATACTTAAAAGCAATAGGAAAAAACTGCCAAGTAGGTTTTACTACATTAATCTTAAGAACTTTTATATGAGAAAAACATAATTCACAAAATAAAATTATAAACAACAAACAGAAAAATGTATACAAGTATAGCAAAGGGTCATTGTTTATATTGTGTAAAGAGCTTATATACCCTTTAAAGAAGACAATGACCCAAATAGAGACCTTGATGAAGGCATGTAGAGATAATTCACAGAAAAAAAAGACATAAATACTCAATAAAGGGCTATTTTCTATCTCACTAGTAATAACAGAACATGCAAACTACATCAACTAAATAATATTATTTTACCTGTCAAATTGGTGAAGATTAAAAAAGAACTGATAAGTAGACCACGGGCATTGAGACAAACTCTCATACACTGCCAATGTGATTGTAATTGACACAATCTTCCTGGAAAGTAATTAGAATCAAGGGCCTTTAAAAATTCTAAGGAAGGGGCCGGCCCGGTGGCGCACTGGGTGGTGA
>NW_007727949.1:347664-347984 GCF_000696425.1 Galeopterus variegatus | reverse complement strand
GACACAGCTCTTATTATGTTGGGCTATGTTTCCATTTCTCATATAAGAAAAGAAAGGGGGAGATAGCTTAGCTGAATATAAAATTATAGTTTGAACTGACTTTGGAATCAGAAAGATCTGGATCGAAATCCCCATTCTACCACTATCTATGTTATGTTGAGCAAGTTGTGTAACATCCACAAGCCTCACTGTTCTCATTTGTAATGAAAGCATGTTAGTATCTAATTTGCAGCATTGTCAGGGCAATTAATGACATACATAAAGTCACTGGAATATAGCAGATTCTTTTTTTTTTTTTTTTTTTTTTTTTTTTTTTTTTT
>NW_007727949.1:345332-347342 GCF_000696425.1 Galeopterus variegatus | reverse complement strand
GTGGGGGGGGTGGGAGCGCTGCTGCGCTCCCAGCGCCGCAGTCTCCCGAGTGTGCCACGGGGGTCGGCCCTAGCAGATTCTTAATAAGTGGTAGCTGCTTAAGGAAAATACTACAGTTTGCAGTTATTTTCCTAAAACATAATGACATTATTATTCCATTGCCTTCTTGCCTCCAGTATTGCTAGTGAGAAGTCAAATTTCAATCTGATTTATTTTATTTTGTGGATTATCTCCTCTTTGTGTCTAGAATCTTTTAGATTTTCTCTTTGAATCTGATGTTCTTAAATTTCTCATCTCTAGGTGTGAGGTTTTTCATATTTATTCTATTTGGTACCGCATAAGCTATTGTATATCACTATTCCTCTATCTTTCATTAATTCTTTAAAATCCTTAGTTATTATTTCTCAATTGTTTTCTCACCTCCATTAAAGTTTTTCCTGTCTTTTTGAGACTACATCATAGATATATTGACACTTCTTATTTATCCCCCTCAGCATACTTTGCCTTTTATATTTTCCATTTTACTTTTTTATTCTTTCCCTGTGTGTTCTGGGAAACATTCTTGGACTGCTCTTACAGTTTACTAGTTTACTCTTCACCTACAACCTCCGTGCTATTTATCCCTCCTTGAAATTCTTGATTTCAATTGTTATGATTTTTATTCACAATGTTTCCACTTGGCTCTTCATTATAATGGCTCCTTCATGCTTCATGTAACCAATATTCTCTCATCTCTTTGAGAATATTTATCATACTTATTTTAAATTCTTTTTTTTTCCCCACTGTTTCCGTCTTTTATTGGGCATTACTTCTCAATTAGGATATGAAAGGATCCAGCAGTGATTGAGCTCCTCCCGAGGGGTGCAGGCCAAAGAGATCATGGTCAGGAGAGCAGAGCGCCCTCCACACATGTCCCTCTTCAGTGGTACTTGCGTCGTCACTCATGCTTGAGATCCTTGAAAGAAAGGCAGTAGTTGAAAAGCACGTGACCCACCAGCACCTTGGAAACCCCAGCGATGCCCCCTTTCTTCACACTGACTGTACTGTAGTACCGGTAAGAACCTCTTTGAAAAGCTCCAAAAACGCCTTAGGGTTAACAGCCCGCGTCAATATCCAGCTTGGCAGCTCCCCTACTTTGACATCCGTGTACGACTAGCGCCATCTTGGAGTCCCGGCGTCCACCGCGCGAGGCCGTGCGAGGCCGCACGAGGGCTGCCGGGTAGAGCGCGCTCACCGGGCGGCCCTGAACTCGACAGTCCTAATCGGCCTGTTCCACTAATGTTGCTCTGCCTGTTACAGACAGCCCAGCTTGTTGGCTCTCTTTGGGCATGCTGTGCTTCTCAGCGAGGTGGCGATTATGCTTGTCACTTGTCTGCCAATTGAAGCTTATCTTTCCCTAAAAGGATGACCAGTCGTCACTGAAATGTGAGGCGGGCAAAGTTCAGCCCTCAGCTTTGGCTCCCTCCGTAGGTTTATGAGGAGGAGGTGATGGCCAGGGAGCTCAGGGTGTAGACCGGTCCTCTTTATTGCCCTCTCTCCTGCGACCACCTCCTTCTGGGGACAATTTTTACTCCTCCAACTTTGGAACTGCTCTCCTCTGAGGACTTTTCTTCCTTGACATATTGGCATCCTTTGGAGTATGAGGGGTGTTGAAATGAGCAGAAGGAAATGCTCGCAGGGCAGCAAGTCATTCTTTATCTGTTGTTATCTGCCCTTCACTCAAGCCAGTCTCTGGCATTGCCCTCTTTTTGCCCCACAAACCCTCAATACACTGGGCTGGCACTACACAGTTACACAGGAGCAAACAATAATCTATCCAGACAGTGTATCCAGAGGGAAGCGTGAACAGCTCAGAAGCTCTCTCCCAACTCATTCCCCGGTGCAGCACACACACTCTCATACACACACACAGTCACAACTGCCCTCTCTTCTCGAGTGTTTCTCACAGTCATTACTTTATTCATTCATACACTGTTTCTTCTTTATGTGGTTCTCCAGGTTAGACTGTGG
>NW_007727949.1:342593-344789 GCF_000696425.1 Galeopterus variegatus | reverse complement strand
AGGAAATGCTCGCAGGGCAGCAAGTCATTCTTTATCTGTTGTTATCTGCCCTTCACTCAAGCCAGTCTCTGGCATTGCCCTCTTTTTGCCCCACAAACCCTCAATACACTGGGCTGGCACTACACAGTTACACAGGAGCAAACAATAATCTATCCAGACAGTGTATCCAGAGGGAAGCGTGAACAGCTCAGAAGCTCTCTCCCAACTCATTCCCCGGTGCAGCACACACACTCTCATACACACACACAGTCACAACTGCCCTCTCTTCTCGAGTGTTTCTCACAGTCATTACTTTATTCATTCATACACTGTTTCTTCTTTATGTGGTTCTCCAGGTTAGACTGTGGGGGGCAGCCAGCAGTCCATACTGGTTCATCATTTTGTCAGAAATTTATCTTTATTTTTCTACTGCATTAATAGAAGATTTTCCCCAGTCTGATAAATAAATGGGAAACCAGAATCTAACTTCATAATTTGCTCAAAAATGTATTTCCACAAGTGTAAATGTGTCATACTTAATAAATGGATAAATGAATATATGTACCAGTCTATTAGCCATGGGGTATAAGGGACAGAGAAGCTGTCTAAACAAACATAGGGCTCAACCCTCAGACAACGAATCAAACCCAGCTTTGGTGTCCAGGTTATGTTTCCTGACATAAGACGTAACCATTTACAGGGGTTTCTCTAGAAGAACGTAGTGTTAAGAACTCTCAGCTTTATGCTGTAGATGTAGTCTCAGCAGTCCATCCAGGACACTTTCTGAGCAATGCCCAGTGAGAATGTGATAACTAGGAGGCAGCCATACTCAAGGTCCACTGAGAACCAAGCAATGAACACACAAGATATTATAAGCTTCCTTAACTCTTGAGCTAATTAGTGCATGAGAAAATTAGTGTATTTAATGGTTGGGACAAAATTCTACTTTTCCAGCTTCCAAAGGAGAGGAAAATTTTTATTAGGGCCTGTATTAAACATCAATTACTGTGCAAAAAAATGACTCCAAAACTTGGTAGGTTAAACAACAAATATTTATTATTTCTCATAGTTTCTATGCTCAGGAATTTAGTGGCAGTTTGCTGAGTGGTATGGCTCAAGATCTCTGATTAAGTTCCAGAAAAGATATCAGTAGGGGCTGCTATTATCTGAAAGCTTAACTGGAGCTAGATCTTCTAGGATGACTCGTGCACATGGCTACTGGCAAAAAGCTTCAGTGCTTTATCACTTATGCGTCTTGAGTGTCCTCACAACATGGCTCTTGGCTTCTCCCAGAACAAGTGATTTGAGAGACAGTAAAGTAGTAGGTTATTCCGCCTGGCGCTCTGGGCTTGCGAGCCAGAGTCGGGTCTGCGGCTTCATCAACGTGGGGCAGGCCGATCGGAAGCCTGTGGTTGTGGCCCCCACCTCGGGAGNCTTCTAGGATGACTCGTGCACATGGCTACTGGCAAAAAGCTTCAGTGCTTTATCACTTATGTGTCTTGAGTGTCCTCACAACATGGCTCTTGGCTTCTCCCAGAACAAGTGATTTGAGAGACAGTAAAGTAGTAGGTTGTTCCGCCTGGCGCTCTGGGCTTGCGAGCCAGAGTCGGGTCTGTGGCTTCATCAACGTGGGGCAGGCCGATCGGAAGCCTGTGGTTGTGGCCCCCACCTCGGGAGCTCTGGGAGCTCGGGTGACCGCTTAGGTCAGTTTCTCGCGGTCATCCCCGCGCGGAGTCCGACGCCGGTACCCGTGTGAGACAGTTCCGCCGCCAGTAATTCTACGGGATCAAGATGGCGACTCCCTATGTAACTGAAGAGACCCGTGGCTCTGCTCCTTGAGTGAAGAAAATCCGCTGGCATCGCCTGAGCCCAGCTCCTGAAAAGGGCGCCGCTTCCCCGGAGGAGGGGGACAAAGACCCCCTTCCACTGGCCCACAAGGATACTGCCTTGAAAGGCTCAGAGGCTGCATCAGGAACCGACCCGGCACCGGAGCGGGAGCGGCAGCAGCAGCAGCAGCACCACCTCTTCACCTGGCGTTGGCAGCACGGCCCCTCCTCACCCGAACATCAAAGCCCTCCAGAACCAGGCGCCCCAACATATCAAGCCGAGCTGGAGCCAAAGGGCTGTGGCTGCACTGGGACCGGGGACTCCGCACACTGCACCCGATTCTCCTCTGAGTCTGCCTGCTGTGTTCATCAGACTGCCCAGTGGAACAGA
>NW_007727949.1:327041-340595 GCF_000696425.1 Galeopterus variegatus | reverse complement strand
TAAAAATAAATAAATAAATTCACACACACACACACACACACACACACAAAAACCGGGGGGGAGGGGGGAAGAAAACATAACAACTACAATTCCTTGAAGTTGGTACAACAAGCAAAGAGAAAGGAAATTATTGGGTGGGAGGGGGTGAGGGAGGAGGGAGGGAGGTTTTGGTAATGGGCAACAATAATCAACCACATTGTATATCGACAAAATAAAATTTATTAAAAAAAAAAAAAAAGAGAGAGTAAAGAGGAAGCGAAATGCCTTTTATGGCCTTGTCTCATTGATTCCACACCAACACTTCCAGCATATTCAATTTGTTATAAGCAAGTCACTAAGCCCAGCCCACCCACAAGCAAAGGGGAATTAACCAAGATTCTGTATCTCACCAGAATAACTTTCTCTGCTTTGTGCTGAATTTTTATACCCTTATTTTATAAAGCAAACAGATCATCAAATTTAGAAGAGAGACAATAGAAATCACTCAATCTAAAGAGGAGAGAGACTAACAGATTGAAAAGAAGGTGAATGAAGCCTCAAAGACTTATAGTACAATATCAAAATGCCTAAATATGTATACTGGAGACCCAGAAGATGGCCACAAGAAGTTAATTCTCAGGCTTCATAAGGTTCAACACTGCATGGTTCTAGATTTGTTGAACTACACTCCAAAGACGCCTATCTGTGCAAGTTAACACACCTTGCTGCATAAATATAAATGAACAGGGATAAACCACATGTAACTAACCTTTCATGTGATCAAGAATAATTTTGGGAGATTATTTTTAATTAGGAGGAGAGGAGATCACTAAGAAAAATTATCCAAAACTTGAAAATAAAAAAAAGGACAAACAGCTAATCTTTTCAATGTCATACTGTACCATTCTCTAATAGGTCCGCCCAAAGTCTGTTTAAATCTCTACAAGAATGTACTTGTGCTTGACTTACTTTTTACTATTGATTATAACCCAGACTCTGGAGTTACATGCCAGCTTATAGATTTTTATTCAACAGAGATACAAATGATGTTTTGATACTTCTTCATTTTATATATTTGTACGTCATATTTTTAATATTTTAAATATGTAACTTTTTGACAGGATGAAATTACTGAAATTCAATTTTTGAAAAGTCAAATGGCCACAGGTGAAGCTTTGGTTATAAGCAGAGACTAACACAGAATCTTCTCCAAAGATTTATTCCATGTGTTTGTTTTCAGGGGATGACCGATATAGCCTTAGACAATTTCATGTAGTAGCTGATTTCATGAGCAAACAAAGCCTAGATGTATAGGATTAAGTGCTGCTTTATAAATCATTAAAACCATCCTAAAATCAATTCAAAAATTGACCAGAAGCCACTGCACTTTGCTCCAAAGAGAAATAGCATGCTGAGTAAGCCACGCGAATGCTACTCACTCCTCTCCAAACTGAAGTAACCTGCTGGGTCAGCACAGGGACAGCAAAAACTCCAGCAGACAGAGGTGGTCAAAGTCAAAAAAAAAAAAATCTACTGAGTAGAAGCCAAAATATTGGAAATTTCATTTAGTCTGTTGTTATTAACTGTATTAGTTTACAGTTCAAGGAAAAGCATAATGGCCAAACGTGGTATAAGATCACGTACCAAAAAAACTGTTTTGAAAAACATGCCAGAAAGCAATCTCAAAAAATTTTTTTTAAATGCCTTAAATTCTTATATGAAAATCAGGTTTTTCATATCACGTGATATTGATCAAGAAACCTAAACCCAAATCAGTTAGAGATTTTCTTTTTTCTTTTTAGCGTCTGGATGTTACAGGGATTGCACCCTGGACCTTGGTATTATCAGCACCGTGCTCTAACCAACTGAGCTAACCGGCCAACTCAATTTAGAGATTTTTGACTTCAAAGGACCACAGCAGCAGCAGCAGCTGTCTTCTCATGGAAGATTTGGCTTCTTTGTGCTACTCTTTCCGAGTCTTTTTCTGAAGTCACCGGCATCAGTCCTGCTTGGCACACAGAAACACACTAAGGTCCTGCTGTAAGGTTACCCTTGAGCCCTCACCCTGTGACATTATTGTGAATTATATTTTCAAAAAATATCCTTCTGATACCTTCAAAAATTAAGCAGGCTTGGCTGGGTTTAACAAACATGTCCAATGATTCCCTGTTCTCCCACCCCCTAGGAAAACCAAATCAGAAACAAGGAAAATTCCAGAATATGCCTGGTAATAATAGGAGTAGCATTGCTAATTAAAGATGAGATTCGTACGTAGAAAATCATCTTAGGAAATGGAGCAGCATTCCTCCTGAAATCTGATTTTTTTTTTTTTAAGTTTGCTTACTTGCCTTCCACGTGGTCCTGAGAGTACCACTTCCAGAAGCTTATGCTGGCAATGCAGTAACAGCTATGAAATGAAAAAAGACAGAAAGAGGGTAACATTTCAAGTTTTCTTTTTCTTCCCCCCCCCCCCCCCCCTAACTGAATGTGTGGATTCTGGAAGAAAAATTTCATGTTTTTTGTTTTGGGTGTTTTGGTGTTTTGTTTGTTTTGTTTTTAGAAGCTTGCTGTACTGTGAGCTCTATGGCGCAGGGATTACTGCTGTATCTCCAACTCCTAACTCAACTACTGCCTAGAATACGGTAGGCACCCAATAAATATGTGTCTAAGACATGATAAAATTAACTGACTAATGACCCGTTAAAAAGTATCGTGATGATTACCATTACTTATCAAATCAAATTTCAGTTATGGCTAGATATGAAAAAGTGTCCCAGGCAAGAGAGTCTCAAACTGTAATGTTCATACAAATCACAAGCCACCTGGGTTGATTGTTAAAATAGATTCTGACTCAGTCGTCTAGGGTGGAGCTGAATGGTCTGCATTTCCAACAAGTTCCTAGGCAATGCTAATGCTGCTGGTTCATGAACCACATTTTAAGAACCAAGATTCTGGACAACCTAACACTTCATGGCAGTAGAGGAGACTCCAGACTGGGGCGTTGATAAGAAGTGTTGAGCCAGAAGACTAGCCAGGAAAGGGGGAGACAGGCTACACGGGCACTGCAATAAGAGAGAGAGGGTAACTAACCACCCAAGGAGTATGTCCACCATCTGTCTCCCTTTTGGCTCCCTAAAATGAATGCCTTTATTGTTTGCTTTTAAAAAAAAAAAAAAAATTCAAGAATCAGTGAGCAAGTTGGAAAAATATTTAGGGAACAGAGCTGTCTCCTTACCCTTAAAATCATATAATGGTCATCCACATGGCTTTTTGAGGCTGGGTGAGAAAGATCTGAAAGACCAGTCTCCTCCCCTTCTGGCACCTTCTCAAGGATCTTTGTTTCCTGGAGGAAAGATCTTGGCTAAAACTACAGGAGGCTTCTTCCCTAAGAATTTTGGAGTTTGAAGGAGAATGTTCTGGCACTATGGGGTCTCACACAGAGTGCACCCATTAGCCACCCTTTTCCCTCTCCCTCTTTGTACTTACTCCTTAACTCTAATCCCTCCACCTCTGCTTTAAGATTTGCAAGTGCTGAAAATACAAAAATGATTCACAGCTCACCTGCCCCTCCCCTATGTCTGGTTTACCATCAGTCTCCATCACGGCAATCATAGGAAGGGAGGGTAAGACGCACTTGTACATTGCCCCTTTTTTGAACATAGTATTTAAAGGTCAGAGTGACTGAATCTATTCGAGTAGACTACTGGCCCAAAGGTTGGGTGAATCTCTCATTTTAGCCCCTGAAGTTATCTTATGTGTTCAAGTTTTATAGAAACACAAAAACTTGAGACCAGAGATCAAGGATTGGGGGGATGGAGACCATGGTTATTTCCTGTTTCTCAGACCTCACCAGTGATGTGTTGTTTAACTGTTTTGTGCCTCCCCTATTATTCCGGTAACTCAGGCTGGCAGTGACAGCCCTGAGGCTGGGGCCAGGAGCCTCACAGTGCCTGTCGAGAGGTGGGTAGAAAGATGGGAAGCAAGAAGCAGCTGCTGCTGGGGCCACCACTCTCAGGGCAACGATGTGGCGCAACTCCAGGGGGCATAATTAACACAGAATACAGTGTGAAATGTCCCCCCTGGAGCTGTGAGAAGCTACAATCTGGGATGGGACCCTTAAGAGAAGAGGACCCACAGGAGCAGGTCACTGGAGGTGGACATGAGGGGCAAAGACAGTAAACGAATTCCAGCTCAATTTTCTCTAGAATGCTTCTCTTTAAATCACCTTGGATATATGTACAATAGCAATGATGATTAAAATGTATATATTGCCTCAGGAAAATATTCATTAACAGCTAGAGAACTAATGAGGTTATCTCTGGCTCGGTAAAATTAACTCAAAATTACTGTCTTTTATGTAAACTACTGAGCATTCATCAATAACTATCATGCTTTATAATAATGACTATGCATAATATCAAATGAGTCAAGTTACCTTCATGGGAGTTTTATTATATTACAGCAATATCCTATAGATTTTGTAGTTGGTATGTCCCTGTTTCCAATAAAAAAATAAAAATATAATAATAATCTGGAGACCATTAGGCTGAGATAGCTCCAGTACCTTGGCTTTCTACATAAGCCTGAAGCCTAATGAAAACAGTAAAACAAAACTTAAGCTTAACCAATCAGAAACTGCCCACTGACCTCTAACTAGGAACTTTCCACTTTAACCAATAAATATATTTTCTTTATCTTGGTTCTGAGAACACCCTCAGTTTCTTCTCTTGTCCTCCCCCTCCACCACCAAGTGAGGCACTGACCTGTCTGTGGTCAGGTGCTGTCTGATTTATGAATCACTGAATGTTCAAATAAATCTGTTAAAATTGTAATGTGCCTAAGTTTATTTTTTAACATCACCATACTTGAATTTAATAAATCCAGAGGAAAAAATGTAGAAAAGTCATCAACAAGAAATGCATGACAAGGTGGATGGGCCACCTATAACATAGTTACCCAAAGAGAAACCATACTTGAATTTAATAAATCCAGAGGAAAAAATGTAGAAAAGTCATCAACAAGAAATGCGTGACAAGGTGGATGGGCCACCTATAACATAGTTACCCAAAGAGATTATAAATGAGTAGCTGAGTTCCAGAGACACAAAAGACCAGTCATGACCGACTGCTGTAATCGTAACAGAAATAAGCAATGTCAGATGTATGAGTGCCATTGTGCTTAATCTCATTTAATCCTCACAACAATCCTATAAAATTGGTACAATTATTTTCCCCATTATAGCCCTAAGCAAAGTCAAGCACAAAGCCAATAAATAACTTGCCCAAGGCCAACTTGTATTTGAGTCCAAGCTTTGCCTACAGAACCCAAGCTTTTGCCACTAAAATGTACAGTCCCTAGTACCAGCAGCCAACCTTTATTCCTCTGTACCTGACAATGACGTGAGTGTTCTGCTTACATTATCTAAAGTATTAACATAAATACATTGTTGTACTCAGTTCTACTCCAGCCAGTCTGCAAAAAGAAAGAACATCAAGAACCTTAGATAATATGAGTCCAAAGAGGAAGAATTTCTTAATGTTTATCCAGGATATTCCAGGGGAGGCAGCACTCTGGCCAAATGGCATGAGCCGTCCAAATAACCTGGACTTAGGCAGGAATGTCTCAGATCAAGGACATTCAACCAACCCCTCTTGCTTTGATACCGTAGTTACCAAACTTTCCGGTTATAATTTCATTTCTTATGTTTTCTCTTCTACCTACAGGGAGAGAAAGAAGGAACCATTGGCATCACTTCCCATTTTTCTCAGAGTTAATTAACAAATTGGCAGCTGGTTTATATGTCAGTGTTTTGTGAGTTGGGATAAATCAAGTCTGCTCATATAACCGAATTGTCAAAGCTGACTTCTTCCACCTAAAACATTCTGAACACATCAAAGTACTGCTTTCTTGAGACACTGCTGGTAAGTGGCTGACCTCCTCACCTCTCAGGATGACAAACTTATTATGCTCATTTTTTTTCAGGCTTTGTTTCTTCAGGCCCACACAATTTCTGGAACATCTCTTGACTATAGGCTAGTCGTCATGAATTCTAAAGTATACGATTCAACAAAAAGATGGAGATAAAAGAGGAGACATAACCATTGACTAATTACCAGTGGGAGCACTATTTGGGGAGAATGACTTTAAAGAAAAATTATTCATATTCCCAATAGAAGAAATTGGATAGAAATATAAACCAAAGTCACACAAAATCAAGACTAAACAAAAGCCTTAGTGAAGAGTTCTTTGGTCTATTCCTAACTTCCAGAAAATGCTTTTACAAATGGTCAGGCAACTGAGCATCTGAGATCTAATTGTGTCACGTTTAACAAACTAGTTTGATGTTCTCCTTTTAGAAGAGCAGATGGAGCAAAGACTAGGAGAAACCCCATAAGAAAGATGTGACAGTCAGAAACAGACATAAACTAATGTTTTTTTAAAAAATGCTTTGATGAATTAGCAGGGATTTTTCAACCCAGATCTAAATGAGATTTTCATCATTCTTTAAAGAATAACAAAGTAATCTCCTGGTTTTAAAGGGGGTGGTGGGGAGGCAAGAATTTCAGAAGTTAAATAAAAATCAATCGACGAGAAAGAGTACGGCACGAATGCAGTATCAAGGAAAATGGTTTAAATCGTTTTTCTTTTATGGAAAATTCCTTTAAAATACAGGAAAGTACAAAGAATAATATTTTAAACATGTATGTGCCTACTATACAGTTTTGATAAATGCTAATATTTTGTCATACTTTTTTAAGGGAAATAAACCTTACCTATATAATTAGAGTTCCCTCTGTTCCCCTTTCCCAGTCCAATACTCCTTTTCTCCCCAGAAGCAAGATTATGAGTTTTGGTGTGTACTGCACCTACTATATATGTATGCAGCATAAAAATATATAGTGTTATGTATACATATTATATGCATGAAGTATATGTAGTATTAAAATATGCATTGGAAATGCATCAAACCTGTATATCTCATGTAACATAAAATATATCTTCTGAAATATGTTCTTAAAATTGCTTTTAGAATAACAATAAGAAATAACGATGAGAAATTTTAGAGAACAAATTTCAGAGATAGTTGATACGACTAAAAACCAGTGGCCATTCCTTCCTGGAAAAAGATGAGAATAGAAACAAAATTTAGAGCAAGGACTTTATCATAGTGAGTTCTGAAAACCATTTTATAAATTCTGATGAAATACTGAGAATGAATGGGAAAGAATGTCTAAGGTGGTGACGTGATTAAAAATGGTACCAAGAAGCTCACATTTTCTAAATTTAAAATTAGAGATGAAACAAGTCCAAAATAGATTACAAAGGTGAATCCAGATACTGTAAAAGATGATGATGGTTCATTGAACTCTCTTTCATCCCTCCTAAGCTACTCTCTGGGAGTAACTTGTACAGCTTCAGAAATTAGTTCAGCTCTTCAAACCTCCAGGGTACTGTTTGGTAAGTTATTGTCTGGTGGGCTAAATTTTCTTAGCTCCTAAATTATTCTCACAACTTCAGCTATTCCCTGGGCTTAAGTTATGGCCTCTGTAGACCATATAGATTTCTGATCACTTAAGAGTTCATGTGATTCTCGAAAGTGCTCGATTTATTCATGGAAGGAATTTAGGCCACCTGGAAAATCCAACTAAACAAGCAAAACTCTTTCTGGTGCCACTTTGTCCATATGCTTAAAGACAACAATTGGAAAAGGTCAATCTGATATATTCAGATCTATTAAAGATAAGATCTATTGACTGGACAGCCAATCCAAAAGGCCCTTATGACTGGCAGGCAAAGCCAATTTAATAGAGAATGGTTCACTTACTGGTTTTATGTAGCATTTTAGTAAGTAACAAATGCTCCATAAGTCTGGCTCTTGGTCAGACTTCCTATGATCATTAACAGTCCCTTAGTAATTTTATCAAAAAAGAGAGATATTGACTCTGATATTCCAGCCAAATTCTAACTTACAGAATTATAGTCTACCCTTCCCATATTTCTTCAGATTAAATGGCATGTTCCCAAAGGATAACCACCCTGGGCTTCTAATATGCTTCTCCCTACCACAAACCTCTCTTGGGAAGCCAAAATAAACTCTCTCTGACTCAACTCAATAACACAAAAGTCTTAATGGGTTTGCATAATCCTCTTCTCCCATGATGCACTCAACAGTATAAATGTACATTTTTTAATCCTTTTTTTGGCAAGAGACATGTCTTTGGACATCCCATTGGCAGGATCAACTGAACAGTTCATTGACAGATGTTCATTTACAACTGTCTAATTTTTCTACAGACCATTCCAGGAGCAACAGAGAAAAGGTGAAGTATGAGAAGCAGTTTTGACTCCTACTGGAAGAAGAAAAAATAAATAATTAGCCTTAAGTTACTCTCCTTGGAAACAAACATTAGCCTTTCTGGCTCAGAAATAGAGGTTGAAAAAACAAAACATTGTCATTATTTTAGCCAATTAGATGTTCAGTCATTACTATTTCCCTAAGAACATCTCCGGCAGATACTCTTTACAGGGTTGCAAACTAACATGACCCAAAATGGATGGGCGGAAAAGGTAGGTATAGTGGCACACCAGTCTGCAGTATTACTTGGGATGACAAACCATGGACTAGATGACTTTCCAAGTCATCTTCAGTCTTCCAGTTGTGTCAATAGGAAACTAAATAATTGGGTGTTTTATTTCATTTGAAAAATCAGCCCATTCAGTAAAAAAAAAAAAAAAAAGAAAAGTCGAGTCTATGGGTTGATATCATTTAGGTTTTAATAGGCATCACATAGGCATCGATAGGTTGACAGGGTTTTAGCTTTTTCATATGCTTGTTTTGGTATCATGTGCATAGAGCTCAAGATATCTACAAACTCTAGGGAGAGATTTCTTTGGTAATAAGGGTTAGAGGCATTGTTATCATGGAAAACAATAAAAGTGACCATAGCCCAGAAAGCATTAATGCTATTTCTATGCATTTAAACTACAGCATAGTTGGTTGTGAAAAATAAATACCTTTAGTTAACACATAAGCACATATTGAGGGTCTAAAAAATCATCTTTTCTCTTTTTAAGCAATACTGACACTCATTAGCACATTTGAATATAATTTCATGCAATTTAACTTTTTTATTTATAAAACTGTTTCCAGGTGTGATTATTATTCATCCATCACAAGATATATTTTTAAAAACAAAAAAATGACAGCATTCACTTCCAAAATTTATGTATGCTGGTAGAATACTCTAATTATACAACAAGGTAATTTTGTTATTGCAATTTTTTTGGTATTAGGTTACACTCTCTGAAGATGTTTGAGAAGTTTAAAAAACTTAAAACTCCGAAGTCTGTATATTTTCCATCAGCACTATTCAGTATTTCCTTGTGGATTATAGCTACGTAACCTAATATGATGTTCGTTAATCCTTTATCATGACCAGAAACCTCAAGAACAGGGAGAAATATCTTTGCAGGCTTATTGTTATCAGAGAAAACTGTGGCAGCAGAGTATGAAAGATTTACTTCAGATGTAGGGTCTTAAAGTTGAGAAAACCCAGGAAAATTGAAGACAGACTTCATTTATTTGTGATTCCTCACAACGTAAGTATGACAAGTTATACCAAGTACTAAAGAAATCCAGAAAGGTATTCCACTTTAGGTAGAAATACAATGGCAATCATTCATTCAATATTTATTGAGCAACTACTAGATGACAGGTAATGTTCTAAGTGGTGTGAATCCAGGGATGAAAAGGCTGGGTGGGTCTTTGCTCCAATCTGCTGGGGGAGACAGACACCCAAGAGATTTGCCTGTGGTGATTAAGATCGAAGGCAACTGCTACAGTGCTCGGTGGCGCTCCCACCGAGGGTTCGGATCCCACATACAGACCAGCCGCTCACTGGCTGAGCGAGGTGCGGGTGCAACACCGAGGGTTGCGATCCCGTTGCCAGTCCCGGTCCAGTACGGGCGCGACACTGAGGGTTGCGATCCGTTGCCGGTCAGGAAAAAAGACAAAAAGGAAAAAAAAAGAAGATCGAAGGCAAAAGATGAGCTCCTCCTGGGAATGATTATTTGGGAAAAACATCAGTCAGACCTATTCTATAAGAAGATGGTCATGTTAAAGAACGACAAAGAACAAAAGGTCATGTGTCAGGGATCCTCAGCAGCAGCCTGACTGAGCATCCATATGGCAGCAGAAACCCTGTGGTTTCCAGCTTGAAGATTTCCCCTTGTGTTATGAGTGCCCACAGATAATGTGGTCTACAGGACACTCCCTGACTCTGAGGCACGGTGAGACTTTTTACCTACTGCTTTATTTTTCCTTTCTCATAATTAAACCTTTTTCCTATTCCTATAAGGTAATAATATTTGCGAATGGAGAACACCTGGCTATCCAACATGATGAATTTCCCAGGCTTCTGAGGAAAGAGTTGTTCAAGCCAATAGAAATCTAACACTCCCACAGAAGTAACTCGAGCCCTTCGTAATATGAATACATGGACGCAGAGGTTAAATGTATATCCCACACAGAGAAACCATGAATATTGTGTCCCCGTGTGTATGTGTGTGTGTGCATGTGTATGTGTGTGTCCGTGTAATCATAGAATTCTAAGCTTGCAGGGTGTGCTTTATATCTATATCATATGTTATCCAGATAACAGTTGTATATTATAAGCTGCATATGCAATACCATATGGACACCATAAAATATCACATGTGTTGTCAGGATAATTTTACATTTAGTGCATGATTAAAATGTCCTATATTATACACCTATCTTTTCTGTGTGTACATGAATTTGTCTAACAAATTGCCTTCATTATCAAATTCAGATATAAATCAAAGTTAAACTCGCTTTACTTAAATTTAATAAAAACCAGTATGGAAACGTGAATACAGTTTGTTTTTTCTTCACTAGATTTTTCTGCCATGCAGCATTTAACACTGGTGCAGCTGTCAATACCCATTCATCTGCTATCGGGCAGCTTTTTCCTTTCACTCACTGTGACATTTTTAAAGTGGCAAAAAAAAAAAAGCTTAAAACAGCATATTTGTCACTTTTTTCTTTCTGGTGACCTTTTAAGCACTGGGGAAAATTACTCTATATGTACTAAACCCTTTAATCATTACACATATATTTCACAATAGTGCTTTATATAGGGGTGTCATTTAATTAAATTTCAGAAATTTACATTGTACGTGCTGCTGTTCACTTAATTATTCAAAAATTTAAACATAAGAAAACATCATAGCTCTTAGCTATGGCAACCATGTAATGCAACCGTAATTTATATTAAGAATTGTTTTTATAAGTGGAATTTCAGAAATAACTTTTACATCCTCAGCTTTCAGATTTTAAATTCTGATTAATAGCTACATGAAATACATTTCTTCAGCAAATAAAAGAGATATGTTGATGGTGAGGCATGACGGGGAAGATTTTGAGAAGGAAGTTGTAAGATCGAGTCTCAACTCTATTTTGGATCAGCTGTGTGACCTTGAGAGAATCACTGAGTATCTCCGATTTGCACCTGCTATTCATCTAGTGCAAAATAAGATACTGATAACCACGCCGCTCAATCACTGTGATTATGAGGGCCGAATTAGCAAATATTTGTACATGTGCTCTGAAATCCATAAAAGAAAATAAAGAGTAATACAACTTTTAGTTCAAAAACATATTCTGTTTTCTAGAAATGGTGGAGAAATTTTAAATTCTTATAACACACCAGAAAGAAATCAAATGTTTAAAGCAAGCTAAAATATCAAAATAAGCAACACATTATTTAAAGTTACTGTCCTTTCTAAAAATAGAAACAAAAATACTGCTGCACCTGCTATAGAATGGCTTTAAAAATTGCAGAGGATAACAATTCCAGATTGCCCAGTTAGTCTCATTTTTAAGTATAATTGTCATATCTTTAAAAATTAAAAACAACCAGGCCTTTTACCTGCTACCCTTTTGACTCTGTGGCCTGGCAGAGTGGAAAACGACTGGACTTCACATCTGCAGCCCTTGGACAGAATGGCTACCTCACCATCTAAGAGATGGTCACCGAGAGTAACTTAGCTTCTCAAAGCATCAGTTTCCTCGTCTCTACATGAGAGCACAAGACCTACGAGGACATTCTTTTGCAGGTCATAAATAGCATATATCCAGTGCCTGGTATATAGTAAGCTCTTGATAAAATGGCATTGTTACCGTTGCAGGAAATCTCTCACCACACTTCTCCATGATAGCAACTCGGTGACCTTACAGATTCTGCAGTTCAGCAAGAACCCAGACAGGAAGTGAGATGCAGGTGTCCTCATCTTTTAAGTAGTCCTCTGGACTCTCATTTGGCTGCGCATCCTGGTGGAGCAGGGCCAGGGAAGGCCCACCCTCTCCTCCAGGCCAAGGATCACAGCATATTTCTCTCCTTTCCACCCAGTAGACAGGGTAGTGGGGGAAAGGGCTCAGGAGGTGCTTGGTGGTAACAGGACTGCTCTGATAGAGTACACTAAACATCATAACAAAGATGAGCACTAGAATCACTCAAAGTCATTCACATCAGGAGTATTCGAAATATGAACTTAGCTGGATCCTAAAGCATGAGTGAAATTCTCCAGGCTGGTAGGAGCAAGGAGAAAGACTCCCTAACAAAGACAATAGCATGTTCTAACCTCAGAGAAATGAAATGGCAGGGACAGTCTGGTCACTGTCATCGAAACGTGGTTTGAGAGCAGATGGAAATTGGCAGTAATTATCTTGTGGTACCATCCTGAGAAGTCTAGGTTTTACACTCTATTCAGACAGAATCTAGTGAAGTTTTCAGCAAGAAAATAACATTTCCAGATTTGTGTTTAACATTTATGTGGAGAATAGGTTGGAGTGAGAAAAGATTGCACCATGACAGATTAACTGGTAGGCCTTGTATAGTCTAGGCAAGAAAGAGTGTGAGTCTGAGCTAAGGTAGTACTGGGATAAGGGAAAGAAGAAGACAGCTAGCAGGTGAAACCAACAGAACTCAATGAATGAATGTAAAGAGGAGGGGAGAGAAGTGGAGGATTCTTCCTAGTTTCCAGGTTAGGGCGACTAAGTGGATAGTAGACAGATTAAACATAATTAAATAATATGTATTTCAATACGAAGATGCTCAAATACAATCACACCAGAAAACATAATGAAGCAGTCACATGTTCGTGCTTATTTGCAATAAATGTTTGAATTTGAGACATTTTCTTCATAGTTATCTTTTCAAAATAAAGGCTAAATAACTGTATTCTTATATACTTAAAATCAGCTTGCATGTGTAACAGCTACCAATGCTAGGCCATCTCATTGGCAATGAAATGCTCTCCCAAACTGGGGGTGAGTTTTAGTAACATTACATCATACTTGATAATGTTTTCAACAAAATATAGTATAATTTCCCTTCAGTTTGCATGGCAGGTGCATTCTTAGAAAATTCTGTATATGTTTAAATGGTACAGACTTACTTTGTGTTCATAGGTAAGATGAAATTACATTCTAGGCTTGTGAACAGCTTTTTTTTTTTTTTTTTTTTTTCTTACCGGTAACGGGATCCCAACCCC
>NW_007727949.1:290154-326041 GCF_000696425.1 Galeopterus variegatus | reverse complement strand
CCCGCACCGCGCTCAGCCAGTGAGCGGGAACCGGTCTCCACATGGGATCCAAACCCTCGGCGGGAGCGCCGCCGCGCTCCCAAGTGGCGCACTCTCCAGTGCACCACCGGGCCGGCCCAAGTGAACAGCTTTTTTTACCTACATGACTGGTCGTGGGAACATCTGAACTTGTGTAGGACACAGGATAACTCTTTGTGTGAGACTGTCCTATGCAACACAAGATGTTTAGCATCCCCGCCTCCTTGTATGCTGCTGTAATAACTAGGTCATTGTGACACCTAAATCACTGGGATGATTAAAAATTTTTCCAACAAATTTCCAGAACATTCCCAGGGGATGGTATTGTTCTAACCTCACTGAGCACTTGTGTGCTTTCAGAATGTTCCAGAGAAAACACCACAGTTTCCTTTTTTCTCAGCAGCTGTGGGGACCATCTCAGTTCAGAAATAAAAAATTAATTTTCTAAAAAAGAATTTTGATCCCCCTAACTGAGAATCTTCTTTGATAAGACTCAAACTCTATAAGACACACTGATGGCCAATCAGAAGGGATGAGGAGGAAAAAGACAGGATCATATCCACGCTTTAGTGTTTAGGAAAGTCTCTTCTCCGTCTCTGAGTGTTGGTGTTACCTTAGGCAATCCATGAATTGTAACAGGAATTTCTTCATGCCCCTGCTAGTCCGGGGGTTGAGTTGGGGGCAAGATATGGAGAATGGCCATATCTTTACTTACTGGGTGGGCCTCACCCACTGGTTTATTGGATCCAGTGTTGTCTTGGAGCCAGCTCACACTGGCTTTTGGGAGCCAATCTAAATTTTCAGGAATTTTGGAGCCAATTGACAATATGTTGGAAGCTTGGAATTGGCCACGGTGATAAATTTAAACTATGGAAATTGGCAAACGCTAAAAATCAGGGCTCCCCCACTCCCCAGAGCCAGTCGTTAAACATTTACCAGCACACTGCTGGTTAAAGTTCCCCTCCATCCTACAGGAAAGGGAGAGGTTGTCACTGGGGAGGCAGTTTACAAACGCCCATCATCCTCGATGTCCTGTCTGGCCTCCTGGGCTGCTCATTACAACCTTAATACTTGATAACAATGGTAATGCTGTTCCTTGTGGACATGCTGATGCTGTTTTTCTGAAGCACCCAGGTAAGAGTCTCAGGGGTGGGCAGCCCCTGAGCTGGGTACTGACATAGAAAGCTAAAATGGCTCACCCTAAATAGACACCCCATCCCCATCTGTCAAGGAATGCATTTCAGTCCTCTCCTAATCTTACAACAGCTAAGTTTTTTTGTTTTGTTTTTTGGTTATGAATATTCATGAGATACAAAGCTGATCGTCACCCCTCGTACCCATGATGTGAGGGCCAGATTCATACTGGCAGCATTCCCATTACCACAAATTGCATTTCTATCCCGTGTCCCCCACCCGATTATCCCCAGCCTCCCTCTCCCACCCCCTTTTCCCCCCACTCCACTTTGTAGCCCAAGGAACATTCTCTCCCTCTTAAACAAAGCTTCTGTTTGGACAGAAACACTGATTCACTCACTCTTCGATCAATCTGCCACCTCTGCAAGACCAAGCTTGGGGAAAAACCACAGTAGCCTCAAAAGCAACTTGAAACTGACACAACCCTGAGCAGCTTTCATTTGGGGGCAATAAAGAGTTAAAAGTTTGTCAACTTCAAGTCACTAGAGGCTTTAGGAGTCAGTCGAATCTGCCGACTCAACACATTTTGCTTTAAATAGGAAAGATGCCAACTGTGGCTGAATGGTAAGAGATTTCCAAAGAGGGGTGAAACTAAGGAGAAGGCATGAGAAGGAAATATGTAGTAATAGTGATCACTTTTACTTCAAACAGTCCGACAACACTCTACATCAAGCAATCTGATACCATCTCCTTACTCCACCATGTCCTCTGAGTTAAGTATTATTTTGGCCATTTTACAAGTGGCAAAATTAGAATTGTCTGATAAATAGGCTAATTCCAGGCATTTGGAGAAATCAGAACTAAAATCCTAGTCTTCTGTTATCTTCCTCTCAATCATTCTTACTCTAGATACATGTTTCCCATTTGGTAAAGTGAAAATAGCATTACTAAACATCCCTTGCTTTTACGCACATGAACCTATTTAAAAATATAGTTGAAACTAGTCAAACATCCATTTAGTTCAATTGAATTCTAACATTTAAAAAAAACAATATAATCTACCATAACTCCATTTGCTATTTGCTCCTCAGATTGAGATAGGAGGTGCACAGTCCCTCTGGGATCAGGTTTCTGGCCACTGCCCTGAGTTTCAGACCACTCTCCTAGGACTCAAGCCATACCTCTGAGTCCTAAGGCCTGTAGCACCTGTTTTCAGTACCAGCACCTGAAGATTGAGACTATAGGGGGCAGATTTATGCAAATCCAGTGGCTGAGCATGCTCAGTACAGAGGAGTTTATCCAGACATATAATCCTAAGAGCTAAGCATGCTCAGTAAAGTGAAATTTATCCTTTGAATGACATTCCACTGGAGGCACTAGAGAGCACAGAATATATTTGAATATATTCAGTGCATGTGGTGGAACTGGACCAATGAGCACGCTCTAAAGGACATAAACTGAGCATGTGCAAGATTAGGTTATGTAACTGGGAACCACCCTCTTAGTTGAATATTCATTAGTTAGTATGAATATGTATTAGCAAAACTATAAAAGTGGCATCCGGTAGAAGGCACAGTTGTTGCTCACTCTACACTTCACCTAAGGTGTGTATTTCTTTCTTTCTGTATCAGAGTTGTCTTTGGCAGGCTGCTGTTCACTCTACAGCCAACCTGCACTTTGTCTGTGAATGTGTATTTCTTACTTTTTTATTAAACTTGGTGTGGGCCCTGCTCAGTCTCTGGAGCTAGGCCACAAGTTCTCTGTGAAATCTGTATCTCTTACTCATTGTATTAAACCTCTTCTCACTTTTTACTGTAACTCTGCTCTTGAATTCTTTCCTGTGGCAGAGTCAAGAACCTGGTAAGAGTCGGGTGAGTTGAGGCCAGATATTGGGTCTCCCCAGACCCTCTCCTCCAGTATCAATATCTTTTTTTCTATTTTTCCTTTTCTTTTTTTAACAGATTTATTGAGGTATAATGGGCATACAGTGAACATAGTAAGTGTACAATGTGATCAGTTTTGATATACACATATAAACCCATTGAAAGATAACCCAAATCTCTCCATGAACTTTTTGAAGTACCTTATATATCTGTCACCCCCAAAATTTTCTCATGCCCTTTATAATTCCTCTTACCTACACCTTTCCACCCATCCCCACCCCAGGCAACACCTGATCTATTTTCTGTCAAAACTGATGTTTCCATTCTTAAAGTTTCATAAAAATGACTCATACTATGTACTCTATGTCTGACCATTTTTATTCAGCATAATAATTTTGAGATACATCCATGTTGTTGTATGTACCAGTAATTCCTTCCATTCTATTGCTGAGTAGAATTTCATTATATGGATATGTCACAGTTTGTTTATCCATTCACCTATTGATAGACATTTGACTTTTTTTCTAGTTTGGGAGTATTATAAATAAAGGTACTATGAACATTCATGTAAAAGTCTTTGTATAGACATATGATTTCTTTTTCCTTGGGTTAATACCTCAGAGTGGAATGGCAAGATCACATGATAAGGTATGCTCAACTTTTTAAAAAACTGCCAAACTTTTCCAAACAGGCTGCGCCATTTTACATTCCCAACAACACAGGATGAGAGTTCCAGTTTCTCCACATTCTGGCCAACACTTGGTATGTCAATCTTTTTAATTTTAGCCATTCTAGCAGTTGTGTAGTAGGTATCTCATTGTGGTTTTAATTTGCATTTCCCTAATAATTAATAATATTAAACATCTGTTCCAGTGGGCTTATTTGCCATCCATATATCTTCTCTGGTAAAGTTTGTTTAAATCTGCTGCCCATTTTTTGTTGGGTTATTTTTATATTATTGAATTTTGAGAGTTCTTTACATATTGTGGACGCATGTCCTTTAGCAGATAAATGCTTTGTAAATACTTTCTCCCAGTCTGTGGCTTGTCCTTTCATTCTCTTAACAGTATCCTTTGGAGAGGAGAAGTTTTTAATTTTAATGAGGTCTAATTTATCACTATTTTATTCTATAGATAACACTTTTGGGGTCACATATAAGAAATCTTTGCCTAACCCAAGGTTGCAAAGATTTTTACTTTTTTTTTTTAAAGAAGTTGTATAGTTTCAGGTTCTATATTTAGAATTTTGATTTAATTTGAGATTTTGAGTTCATTTTTGTATTTGGTTGAAGGTTTGGGTTGATGTTTGTTTATCCTGTTTTGATGTTTGTTTGATATCCAATTGTTCCAGCAACATGTTGAAAAGACTATCCTTTCTCCACTGAATTGTCTTTGCACCTTTGTCAAAAATCATTTGTTCATATGGGTCTATTTCTGGACTCGCTTTTGTTTCATTGATCTATGTGTCTACCCTTATACCTTTACCATTGTAGTCAGCTTGGGCTGACTGGGTAGCTTAAACAGCAGAAAGTTATTTTCTTACATTTCTGGAGGCTGGAAGTCTGATATCAGGTTGCCAGCATGGTCAGTTTTGGGCAAATGTGCTTTTCCTGCCTTGCAGTTGGCCGTCTTCTCACTGTGCTCTCACTTGGCAGAAAGAGAGAGAGAAAACAAGCTCCCTGGTGTGTCTTCCTATAAAGGTATTAATGCCGTGATGAGGGCCCCACCCTCATAATCTCATCTGACTCTAATTATGTCCCAAATGTTCCATCTTCAAATACCATCACATTTGAGGTTAGGGCCTCAACTATGAATTTGTGGGGAACACAAATATTCAATCCATAACAACCACAGTATCAATAACCGTAGCTTTATAATAAGTCTTTAAGTCAGGTGATATTAGCCTTCAAACTTTTTTCTTCATTTTCAAGGTTATTTTGGCTATTCTAAGTCTTTTGCATTTCCACATGAATTTTTGAAATCAGCTTATCAATTTCTACAGAAAACAAAAAACCTAGATTTTTATTGGGTTTGTATTAAATCTATAGATCAATTTGGAGAGAAGTGACAATTGACTTGTATTTCTATATATGTGCTACAAACACTCAAAAAATTAAAAATGAGCTCAGTTGATTAGTGTGGTATTATGACACCAAGGTCAAGGGTTCAGATCCTCCAGCCACCAAAAAAAATTAAAAATAAAATAAAAATTTTAAATAAACTGGCAAAAACGATTTTAAATACCACTTATAATAACATCAAAAATATGAAATACTTAAAAATAAATCCGATAAAAGATATAAAAAACACATACACTGAAAACTACAAAACTTACTGAGAGAATTATAGATGATCTAAATAACTGAAGAAAATATACCTGTTCACAGGCCAGAAGAATCAATATTGGAACAATTTCTTCTTTTAATAATAGAAGCCACTGCATTTTAGTTTCTCTTCAAGGCAAGTGAGGCCATTTGACTCCAATCTGCCTAAAACAATCTCAGGAAAAAAAAAGTGTATAACCTCTGGGTCATATATTTTTCGCTTTCTGTTTTTCTCTTCCCATAGGCTGGTGAGGACGAGGACAGCACCATAAGGTAAGGACATCTTCCAAGTGTAATTCCCTGACCAGAGCAGCAGCACCACCTGGGAACTTGTTAGAAATGCACATTCCCAGGCCACACACCTGAACTGCTGAATCAGAAACTCTGTAGTTAGGGCCTAGCACTCTGTGTTTTTCAAAGCCCTTCAGATGATTTTAACGCATGATAACATTTGAAAACTTAGAACCTGGTTGGCAGGATATGCTGTTGGAGCAGAGACACCCACTCTCCCAAGACCGCCTGCCTATGTCCACCCTTTTGTATGATAGAGAAATAAATTTTTCTTGCTTGAGACTTTGTAATTTTTGTCTGTTAGACCAGTTTAACCTGTCTTTAAGTATATGTCCATCGTGCCTCTATGTGATAGTATACTGCCCTTGTGTCAAAGATTCTCTTTTAAGATATACTGTTTATTTCTAAGAGAGTATCAAGAACATCACTTCATGTTAAGGGCTGTATTTGCTTACACCAAGGGGTACATCATAATAGTAGGTAGCACATTTCCTATATAAATTTTGATAAGTTGGATAAATAAAGAAGTTGTATAATATGCTATATTCAAAGAGATAATTTTATAAATTGGCATATATGCTGTTCTTAAAAATAATAAAACTTACCTATTTTATGCTATTTTCCCTTTTTGTATAATTTCTTTTCTTTTTCTTTAACTTTGAAGAGAAAATATGGGATTTCTCCCCACCCCCAAACTATTTACTTTTTCTAATCTGCTCCTATCTTATAGGTACTTTAGTTATCAGTAGCAGCAAGAATTACCCTGAAAACTTGTTCAAAGGAATTGAAAAGGTATGAACAGCCATAGCTGCCGAAAGTAAGAAAAATAGTGTTTTAAACAATATTCATAGTTGATTGTTCTTTGAGCAGGAAAAAAAGGAGAAAGAATTATGACCCAGAAAAAAATTATTATCTTATAATCTGATCTATATATCTATATGACCCAAAATACATACATGAGTGTACGTGTGTGTATTTTACATATATACACAAACACACATGCATATTATATATATACAAAGTGCAGTCCGATCTTAGTGAAAATTTTTCAGTGGTTGGTCCTGAAGCATTTCTTACCATGCCTGCATGAGCCTGTCAAACTTGACTGGAGTACTTTCTGGTGACAGGAAGATTCAAGTGTTCACAGCTCATTCAATAGTCTACTTACTTGCTAAGCACCTACTCTGTATCAGGCAGCCTCTTCCACAGTTGAACAGCTGTAATTGTTTAAAAGCTCTAACTCATATTGAGATGAAATCCTCCTGTAAATAGCTTCAACGCAGCCCCATTGAAGAAACACACTGTGCTAGTGGCTGGGGATATAGACACAAATGCCTTCAGGGAGATCACAGTGTCATGGGGGTAGGGTCAGGGGGTCAGACCACAGAATTAATAAATGCCAGTGTATAGATGTGCAAACTGCCTTCAGAAACTGGAGGAGGAATCCTCCAATGAACTCTGCTAAGGGAATGGTCAGAGAAAGCTTCAGAGACTACATGGCATTAGAGACAGTCCTAAAAGATGAATAGAAATCAAAAGAGAACATTTCAGGTTCCAGAAAGAGTATGGACACAGCATGAAGGCACAGAAGAGCGTGACGTATCTAGGAAACTTCAAGTAGCACAATATAATGAAAATAAAAAGTGTGGAATAGAGGAAGATAAGACTGGCAAAATCTGTAAGAGATAGATTAGGAAGAGATGTTTACATCATGATAAAGAGTTCAGACTTTATTCTCCAGGCAAGGTGGAATCAGTAAAGAATGTCATGTGAGGAAGTGACATGATTCGTTTTCTGATTTGAAAGACTCCTCTAAGTACAGGGAATGCATAGGAGAAAACAGAACAGAGAGGAGACCTGTACATGGTCTCTGAGTTTCTTCACCACCTTCCTCCTCCCCTCTCCGTTCATTCCTCCGGCAACGGTAAATGTGTCTAAACTAAGTAGTAGAAGTGAGGACACAGATAATCAACAGATTTGAGAGAGAAGGTCATAAGATTGTCATCAGTACTTAGTGGCCAATTCAATATGGGAAGTGAAGGAGAGGATTCTAGATCTACCCCCCGAAACATCACAAAAACCTTCCCTATGACAACCCTTCAATCATTTGAGAATAATTATCACACTCCTTCCCTCACCACTCAAATGAACCAATTCTCGTGTCTTCAACCCAAGCACAAAAAATGCCATTCCCCAGTGTTCCTATCCTCCAGTGTTTAATTGGGTATAGAGGGTGCCTCACCTAAAATTTCTCAACTCAACAGTCTCCTCAAAAGTCAGGCAGTAGATACATGCATTCATCTCCAGCCTACAGGTATTTACACCAGCCAAAAGAATCTCCCTCACTGTTCAGTTGTCAGGAAAATATATTAATGCTGCTAAACCAAGAACAAAAATAAAACCACTCCAAAATAAAGCTTAACATTTCATATTTTTGGCACTTAAAATATTCTTCTATTTGTGCTATCCTAACATGAGCATATGACTTGCAAAGTAAAGTAGCCATAAATCAGGCTACTATCACACCCTCCTCACAGACATTTGTCAGGAGAAATAATTAGTATACTGGCTAAGAGAACACTAATAAAGCCGTGTGTTTCATTTCATTTGGTTCTTATTCAAGAACTGCAAAGACTTCCAAAGAAAAAGACAAAGAAAATTAGAATTATCATTATCCTACACCCAGGCCTACTGATGAAGCACATTTCTCGATGCCGGCAAAACTCCTGGACTCAATCTTTATTTTTTTAACCTTTTGATCCTTTCCCATCAGTGACAGACTAGTTCTTCTACAAGGGATAGGTTTCCAAATTGGCCTGAAGGAGGCATGTGGGTTAGAAACATTGTTGTCGTTGGCCTAGTTTTGGCAGGATTGGTGGAAAGTCCAACAACTGTTATGTTTTGGAGTTGTGGGCTAATAGTGTCCTCTGTTTTTGATTTTTGCTCCCATCAACAGAATTACCAGATGGCCAAGAAGCCGATAGAATAGAAGTAATGTTCCAATACAGTGAAAAAGACCAATCCAGTAAACACTCTAACTTCTACTTAGTGACTTAAAATAGCTATCTAAATGTTCTAAAAATGAAAGGGAGGGGGGCAGAAAGAAAACATAGCTGCTATGGTTTGAATGTTCCTTCCAAAACTCATATTGAAGTTTAATCCTCAATGTGGCAGTGTTGAGAGGAGGGCCTTTAGGATGTGATTAGAATTAATTTATTCATGGGTAAATTGATTAATGGGTTATCATGGGAGTGGAACTGTTGGCTTTATAAAAAGCGGAAGAGAGACCCGAGCTAACACCTGAACACGTTCTTGCCCTCTCGCCATGTGATGCCCTGCAACAGCTTGGGACTCTGCAGAGAGTCCCCACCAGTAAGAAGACTCTCACCAGGTGAGCTTCATCACCAGCTGTTGGACTTCCCAACCTCCAAAACTATAAGAAAAAGTCCTTTTTTAAAAAAAATAAATTAGCCAGTGTCACTATTAAGCAACAGAAAACTGACTAAGACAATAGAAGAAACTCCCCAAGCCTTATTCCTCTCACTAGAATACCCGGTCTTTTTAGAGCAATAAATTTACCACTGATTTCACACCCTCAAAATATCCCACTCATCCTCCCAAATACCACACCTTATAGCCCAGCGACCACAATTGCCCAGAAGATTTATGACTCTTCCTAAGCTTCCCAGGATGGAGCATAGGAATCTGTAATTTAAAAAAATCTTTCCAGATGATTTTGATAGTCAATTGGGGAACCATTTAAGGGAGTCTGAGGTCTATCTGTGGGAGGAATTTTCAGATGCGGTGCTGGACATAGAAGTAACCAGCGGGGTAGCCTTTCGACTTACATACGTCCTCTGCTTCCACCCTCAAGTTTCTTCTATGCCTCCTCGTGGATAGGGGGTGTAGTACCCAGTGTGTGTACGATCTCCTGGTTGAAAACAAATGCTCTTTGGAACAAGGAGTCAGGGAACTGCCTGGAGTAGGAAAAACCCCTCGCTGTCTGATAGTATCAACATGTAGAACTAGTAGAGTGCAGCTAGGAAACGACAGTCTTCTTACTGCACACCTCAACCCTGGTTCATTCCATGGAGCAAGTTCTTCCTCCTCTCCTGGAAGAAATTCAGGGAAGATGAAACTGGTTTTTGCAGATGTTCTCAGATGATAAAGTCATCTTGTCTGAAAAAGAGTCTCATGTTATAATTAAAAGACAAGTCAAAACTGTAGGGTTTGAAGTTAAAATGCCCACTCTCCCCCACTGGGGATCTGCTCTCCCAGTCTGGGCCTACGCGTTCAACCTCTTCACCGTTTCCTCTCTTGCTCCCCCCCCCTCCACCTCACTCAGTCAGCCTCCCCCCAACCCCATGCAGGACCGAATGTGGGACTGGAGGCTCAGGTAGTCATGGGAGAAAAGGAAAGTTTACAGGGAGGAAGGTCTTGCCTGACCAACATCGATGCAGTCTGACACTTGCTCCCTCTGGCTGGCTGATGTGTAAAGCTAACTCTTGTTGCTCATGAGGTGCATTAAGGATTCTTTGAAGAGCTCCTATTATCGTCGGAGACCTCTCACCTGCAGAACCGGGTGGATTCCTTTCCTCTAGCTGGTGGCTCACAATTGCTCCCTCAGTGCCTGACTTCCACCATACACATGCAGCCTTTCCCTGATGAGGTCTCCTTGCCCACCCTACTGCAAGCACTTGGACAGGATCTAAGGAAGTTCAAGGGCAGCTTTCTCTCTCACATGTGGCCCATATATGATCCATGGAAAGCATTCATGTGCTATTCCCTGTCTCACCAACAAAGCAAAAAACCCCAACCAGAGCCTCTTTCTTTTAGGTACTTCAAGCATGTTCAGATACCAGTGCATTGTGTCCTCCAAACAGCAGGAAACTGTAACAGGATCTTCAATTTATCTCTTTGAAGCCTATTTTGCTTGACTCAAGGTAAGGAGGAAGCCTCTCCTATTCCATCCCATGAGGGAAGAGTATTAGCAGCATATTAGAAACTCTTTCTAAAAAAATCCTCTCTTTAATCTCCAACCAACACCTCTTGATCTCTCCAACCTTCTTCATAAATCGGAGGTGGATGGTCAGAAAAATTAGTTTATACCTACTATCTTCTCAGAATGGTATGTGGTACATCTATTGTCTTGAGGCCTTAGATAAAACAAGGATTTGAAGAGTCACCTTTTACAATTTGGTGGCTAAAATCCTAGTCCTTTAGACTGCCACACTGAGAAGGTCAATAGATTTCCATTAGAGGATCTGAACATGCCCTGCATTCAGTTGGCTCTTTGACATTCGAAGTCTGGGCAGACTGGCAGGTCCCATTTGCCAAGGAGCAATTACTTCTGTAGTAATTAGGTCTGAAATCATGTTGCCTGCTTAAATCAAAAGCAGTCATCTGCACAAAATAACATTCAACCAGTGCAGACACGTGAGAGTAAATAAACAAACTATGTTTCTTCAACCAGATGTAGCACTGAACTTCACAGCAGTTAAAGCTCCAAAGGGTATTAAAGATTAGAAAACTATAATCATAAGAATACCAAAGAGATTTGTTACTAAAAACCAAAATGTGGAAACATAAACTGAAGTTATTATTATTTATATTATAATAGAAAAGGAACAGAAGGCCAAAGGAGGATGAAGAGAAGGAATCTTAAATGGAAAACTGGAAAGCAAAATAATAAAAATTTAGATATATGAAGGATTCTAAAAATTGACTAATTTAATATCTTCATTTAACATAAAATAATAATAGTAATAGGCAACCCTACTGAGCATTTACTGTGTTTCAAGCACTTTATATGTTATTTCATTTAATCGTTACATATGAAAGACAGCAGTAGATTAGATTATTGACCTCGGGTCTCTACTCCCTCCGTCCCTCTGCTATGTAACCTTACAGTCACTGTAGTGAACAGAGTACATTTGTCCACCCCATTGATGTTGGGCTTGACCATGTGACCTTCTTTGACCAAGGGGATGTTAGCAATGTAACACAAATAGAGGAATTAAGTCTGTTTTGTAATTTTGTAAATTGTGTAATTTGACTTGTCATCTTGCGTTCTTGAGAATGGTGCTGGTCCAAAGAGAATGAAGAAACATGGAGCAGATCTAAACTCAACCTGCAGCCTATAGCCAAGACTAACCAGTGAGCATCTTGAAGTAGATACACCCCAACAAACTTGCAGGCTCATGAACTAGGAAAATGAATGCTCGTGGTAAGCCACTGAGTTCTGGACAGCTTGTATGTGGCATTATATTAGCAACCGCTGACTAACACAGAGGCCTAGACAAAAAGAAAGAATTTCTGTTCATTATCAGGTCCAAAGTAAATTTCAAAATAGTGCTACTAGTCCGTTTCTGTTACTTATAACAAAATATACAGAACTGGGTAATTCGTAAGAAAATAAAATTTATTGCTTACAGTTTCTCAGGCTGGGAAGTACTTCGTATAATGTATGCTATACGAAGTTATTACGTTACATTCTATCTTGAGAGAGAGAGAGAGAGAGAGAGAGAGAGAGAGAGAGAGTAACCTCCTCGTTCATTCTCCCTTTAAAGCCCTACAAACCATGCCCCTGACCACCATTTTTAATCCATTCACTACTGCACGATCCTACAATCTAATCACCTCTTCAAGGCCCTACCTTTCAATTACTATAATAGGATTTCCCACCCTCTTAACAGTCACACTGGGGGCTAAATTTCTAATACATAAAACTCGGGGGACACAATTCAAGGTTCAGGGAGTTTGGGGAAGACAAAATTCAGTCCACTGCAATAGTCATATTCCCAGTTTTCCCCATACTACCTATTTGTTTCAATTTAGATATATTGACTCTAACCTATGGTCACAGCTGGAAGATAAGGATTTTATTTGAAAAAGAGTTCTTTAAGAAACTCAGAAATTCTGAATTACTAATAGAACTAAAAATGAATCACTCCTTTTTTTGGTGTTTGCTTTGTCTGAGATATAAAGACAACCAAATGGACATCTACAGCTTGACTCGAACACCACATCAGCTTTAGGATAAACAAGATTAAGCAGATTAGCAAGGACTTTTCATGCAAAAGGACCATCAACTCCCAGAATTAGAATATAAAAACCTTGGCATTAATTGATAGGTGTTTATTAAGTGCTTACACATTAGGCTGAGGACAATGGGTAGCATCTGGGAGTGGGGGCTTGAGGAGTGGCTAAAAATAAAAATATGAGAGAGGAATCTTCCCCTGAGAAATTTTATCCCCATTCTAAAAGAAACTCTTATAGGCTTGAATTCATTGTTTCAAATCCCAAATCATGCAGAACTGCATAGAAAATCATAATTTGTTTCAAAAATAAATGTCGAATTTGCTGACAAAACATCGACCCCTTCCCAAATAAAACCTGTAGCAAACATCAACTCAATGGTGAAAAATTAAAAGCATTAACTTCAAAATTAGACACAGGACAAAATACCTGATATAACCACTTTTGTTCACATTATACAGGATATCAGAGCTAGTAAAATAAGAAAGAAAAAGAAATCAAAAGCATGAGGATTGAAAAAGAAAAAACAACCATTATTCACAGAATATATTATTGTGTGTGTAGAAAACTCAAAAAAATACATAAAGTGTTAGGACTATAAAAAGATTTCCAACAAGGTAGCTTGATATAAGATTATTAGTGTTAAGATCAATATAAAAAAAAGCCAATTGCATTTTCGTATACCAGGAACAGGCCTTTAGAATATATAACTTTTTAAAATACAGCTTAAAAAAAAACAATAAAAAAATGTTGGGTGAATAAGTATAACAAAGGCTTTGCAAGATCTCTGTGAAGAAAAATATAATACTTCACTGGAAACCATGAAAGATGACATATAAATGAGACACATACCATGTTCATAGATTATCTTCAACTTGTTCTATATGTCTAACTTAATTTTAGTCAATCCAATAAGGTTTTTATGGGACAGTAAACCTAGTTTTTAAAATATCACATGTAGATTAATGAATGGATAGTTAGACGGATAATTATTTGACAAAGCAATATAGTAAAATGTTAATTATGGAATCTAAGTGGTGGGTTTATGGGCATTTTCTTACTGTATGATTTTTTTAACTTCATTTTTAAATTTTATAATAAAATGTTGATGGAAAGACCAAGGGCTAAGAATAGTCCAGACGCTCCTGGAAAGAGAGAACCAAGTACTTTACCACATGGAAAACTTTAAATAAAAATTATAATAATTAAGACAATGTGGTATTGGTGTGGAAATAGACAAATAAATCAGTGGCATGTAATAGAGAGTGGGCATTTACGAAAATCTGATTTATGTCATATCTGACATTATAGATTATGGGATAAAGGATAGACTATTCAATAAACGGTGTGAGCAAAATTGGTTATCCATATGGAAAATACTTAAAACGTTAAAGACAAAACTTTAAAACTTTTAGAAAAAAAGTAAGAGATATGCTTTAAATATCTTTATAAAACAAAAAGTTTTTTTAATATGACAGAAAAACATAACCCATAAAAGAAAAAACTAATCAATTTTATTACATTAAACTTAAAAGCTACTGTTCAACAAGATGGCATTAAGAGAGTAAAAGATTATTCCACAATCTGGGAGGAGTTATTTCCAACTCATATAACCAAGAACAGATTAACATCCACATTTTATAAAGTACTCTTATAAATCCTTGAGAAAAATACAACTTTACAGAAAAAAATGGGCAAAAGACACAAACAGGCATCTCACAGAAGATGAAACACAAATAGACCATAAATATATTAAAACATGCTCATATCATTAGTTATAGGTGAAATGCAAATTAAAACTACAATGAGGTTCCAGACTGGAAAACATTTATAATTTTGACAGCATCATATGTTGGTGAGAATGTGGAGTAACAGGAATGCTCTTCCAGTAATTATTGAAGGTATAAATTGTTCAACCACTTTGGAAAACAATATGGCATTATCTAGTAAAATGAATCAATCATTCATATGGTGTGACCCAGCAAATTCACTCCTAAGCACACATGCTAGAAAAACGCTTGCTCGTGACATAAGTATATGAATTTCACAGAAGCATTGTTCAAAATAATAAAAACTTGAAAACAACCCAAATGTCTATTACAGTAGAGTAGATAAAATAGTGGTTTATTTATATAGTTGAAAATAATACAACTATGAAAATGCATAAACTATGACCATACATATCTCAAAAATATATAGTTGACCCAACAACAAAGCAAGGCACAGAAGAACATATACAGTAAAACCATTTACAACATGTTCAGTCAGGATTAAAATATACCTTATTTAGGGATACATAGAAACTAAAAAGATAAGCGAAACATTATTCACATAAAATTTATGGGGTAGAGGGATGAGGATACAATTTGGAATGAGCATATAGGAAGCTACAGGAGAAGTGATAATTATCTATTTTTTCCCAGCTAGATGATATGTATATGAATGTTCATCTTATTCATATTTTAAAAACTGGATACACACATACTATTTTATAAATGATATAATATAGAAATTAAAACAAAAATTTTAAGGCAAGTGCAGAGGATGCTGAAAAGCCAAATAAGAAAATAAAAATCTAAAAGGCCTATCAAAGTGACAAGAAATAAGTAAACTCCTTCAGAAATCTTACCCTTTTTAGTGCCCCTCAACTTTAGAAGAAATAAGCCAAAACAAAGTTGGCACTGGCTTATACCATACTGTAGTAAATTTGCTAAACCTTCCACAGAGAAGCTTAAAAACCACACAGGACTTTGTGAAGACTTACTAATTACTTTCCCAAAACTGTATGAGTTATGGCTAAGTATGTCTTTCTGTCCTAGCAAACAGAGCAAAGGAATAGAAATTATGACCAAATACTGTTTTTTTCTTCTCTCTCTTTCTTTCTTGTTTCCTTCAATCCTTTCTTTCTCCATCCCTTCCTTTCTTCCTTTCTCTTCCTTTCCATTTCCCTTCTCTCCCTCCTTCCTTCTGTCTTTTCTCTCTGTCCTTCTGCATTAGTTTTCTATCACTGCATAATAAAATAAAGTAAGTGTATTATTTCACAATTTCCATGGGTCAGGAGCTCAGGAACAGATTAACTGGGTCCTCTGCTCAGGGTCTCACCAGGCTGAAAGCAATGTGTTGGTCAGGGCTGTGATCTTGTCTGTGACTCAGAGTTCTCTTGAAAGCTCATCCAGGTTGTTGGCAAAATTTAGTTCCTTGCAGCTGTAGGACTGAGCTCCCAGTATTCTTGCTGGGTGTTGGCCAGGGCCACTCTTAGCTCCTAGAGGCTGCCCTCAGCTCCTAGCAACATGGCCCTCCTAAAACATGCAAATTACTTCTTTAGCACCGGCAGGTTAATCTCTCTCATGCTTCAAACTCTCTAACTTTAAGGTTTCACCTGATTAGGTCAGGTCTTCCTTTTGACTAATGTAAATTTAACTGACTTGGGATCTTAATTACAGCCAGAAACCACAAATTATTTAAAATGTCTGCAGCATAGAGGGACAGATGGCATGTATGGGAAAAACTAGAGAAATAAAGGCCCAGTCACATAGAACTTTGTAAGCCCCTTATGGAATGTGGTCTTTATCCTAGTAACAGTTAGAAACCATTGAAGGACTTCAGGTTTTTAAGAACAGATCAAATGGTCAGATCTGTATTCTAGAAAGGTCCCTCCAGGGGGCAGTAAGAAAAAGAGACAGAGGGCAATTCACTAGAACAAGTACTTGTGTGATGAAAGGTGAGCACGTGACAAAAACAAGTCTAGTAGCTGCCCCTGAAACACTATGGCATGCTGTCAGAAATTCCTTAATTTGAGAAACAATTCCTGGATATCCATTCTATGCCCAGAAACAAAGCTTATAACTACAAGAAAAAAAAAAAAAAAGTCACATGGACCTCCTCCAATCTGCCACAAATGTACACATGGCTTTTAATAAAATAGTTGAGAGAGAGCAGAAGTCAAAATGCAAAAGAGAATAAAATTTGGAGGAGACGGTTAGCACACCAAAATGCATACCACATCTTCGTTTATTTTCTTCCAGTTAGGATAAAATGTCATTCTTAAATTTCCTTGAAGTCAAAGGGATACAGGAAACTTGGTCAGTTACAAAGTCACTGTGTGTCACAGGAGAACAAACATTCCCCATAGTGAGACTGGGCGGAACTTTTCCCATTGGTGCCCTGCGTTATTGTATGTAGTACACTAAGAGATGGAAGACGCCAGAACAGAGGAGGAACAGTGGACAGCTGGGTTTGCCAGGAAAGGTCTTCTGAGGAAGAGATGACAGAATACAGCTCTGCAGAGAGGAGGGCCAAACCCCAGTGATAAATTTATCTCCATATGCGACATTTGATTACTTCTCATTCGATTTGTCAAAGGGCTTAGTGGTTATTTTGTGATTGGACATCCCACGTGTATAATAAATTGCCAACTTCATCTCTTGACTGACTTGTAAATCTTGAAACTTTTCAGGGATTAACTACTTGCTAAATTCATTTATCAAAATTAAAACTAGGTCTTCAGGATGCTGCCCTCCAAATCCCAAGAAACTATGAAAGATTAACCTTTTGCAGATCGTTCCAGGGCTGAACACCAGTGGGTGACATCAACACAAGTGATTAATAGGCGGTATCTAAGGTCTAGGGGAGATGCTGACAGACATTTCCCCATGTGATGGCATAAGTCAGCTACTAATCACCCTAAGAAAACTCACATGCTGATACTCTCCATACTAATGAAACACTTCTGATTAATATTTAGAACATCCATAAAAATTGTATTTTGCATGAATACCAGGGGTTTTTCCAAGTGTATCAGATTTCCTCAATGTTGTAAAACAGAATTCATTAACTCAGCCTTTTTAAATTATTCCAGAAACATCAGTAGCAGCAGCAAAATGAACCTTCAAATCCAGAATGAATTAGTCATGGCCCTTCTGTGATGCTATTTTGAAAAAAGGACGTAAGCTAACATTTTTTTTATCCCAGGGACCCCTGCACCATTTGAGATATAGACAGTCTATCTGCTCATCATAGAGAAGCACACTCCTCTCTGTCTTCTTCCTCCCTTGTCTGTTTACAGCCTGGGGTGCTATCTTGGGCCTTAGAGGCATTTCATCTAAATATTCACATTCACACAGAATGTTCCCACACCTTCCCAGTACGATCCTCGACATTTTCTCTTCCCTCTCTGAGAGGCACATGCTGCGATTCTGCTCCTTGCAACGGAAATGGCAGCTGGGCTAGTTAATGGTCCCCTCAGATCCTCTATCTCCGTGATTCCTCTAAAACAAACTCTTTGCCTCAGTTCACAACAGGTCTGATGACGCCCTAAATACAGTGCCATCAAGACTTTGCTACCCACTGAAAGGTACAGGTCAGACCCAGACGGAGGTATAAAATGGCATGTGCCCTATCCAAGTATTCCCAGATTTCCTTAATTATACTTTATGGAATTATTCCCTGTGAATTCTCTAAAATGGTGGTAAGCAATCTTTTCTTTTTCCCTTGTGGGCTACTAGCTTTAAGTATAATCATTTAACTGGGGATCATAACAATACAGGTCAGACTAATTTCATTCATTTTATAAGTATCTGATAAAGCAAGCATTACCGAGCATTTCATGCACTAGGTGAAGCAATGTAAATGTGTTATTTCCACCAATCTTTACAGCAATTCTGTGAGATAAGTTCAATTACCAATATCCCTTTAAACATGGGAAGACTGAGGCACTGGGAGTGTAAGTTACTTCCCTAAAGCTAGTGAGTGCAAGACCCAGAGTCACAGCCTGGTCTGGCTGGCCCCAGAGCTCAGGCCATGCTCACTGAGAATGGATGATGAGTCACTCGCACATGGATGCATAAGGAAATGCTTCTGCCTCACCCCACCTGGGGCATAAATTCCAAAAACAAAAACAAAAAACAAATCATATGAAAAGCTATAGCAGAGCTAAGAACACAGTGGTGATCCAGCACCGAGGATGTGATAGCTAACTCAGCCCAGAGGGTCCAAGAATGTCACCCCAGAGGAGTGACATTAGAGCCATGAACATGGTGACACTATTCAAAGCCGAACAGGCAAACTACTAAAGCAAGTGTTAGAAGAGGGCAGGTACCAGGAAAGCAAGAAGTTTGACCTTATAGCAATAGAGGCAAGGAGAGCAGAGGCAGGAAGCGGAGGAGAGTGACAGATGACACAAAAGTTTAGATAGGGGCTGGCCGGTTAGCTCAGTTGGTTAGAGTGGGATGTTGATAACACCAAAGTTGGGTTGGGATCACCACACCAGCCAGTACCCCCCACACACCCAAAAAAAGGTTACATTAGGTCTTAATTGCAGTGCTCAAAAGTCTAAATATTATTTTTCAGGTAAGGGAGCCCGTTGTTTTTGAGCAAAATTACTAGCCAAAGAAAGAAACAACCACCATAATAAAACGTGGAACTTTCAGGAGGAGAGAACAGAACTAGGGTTACTAGAGGTGGGGAAGGGGAAGGTGGAGGAGGGTTAGGGAGAAATCGGGTAATGGACACAAGAAAGAATTGTTTTGTAATGACAAACATGCTAATAATACTGATTTGATCATCACATATTGCACACAAATACTGACAGTCGGCTCTGCACCCCATAAATATGCATAATCAATTAGTCTTAACTTAAATTTTTTTAAAAAATAATACTAGGAAGTGTGGTACCCTGTTTGAAGGCAGGGTAACAGCGAAAACAAGACAGAGCTGGAAGAGCCAGGCCAGCAGCAGTGCAAGTGCAAAGGAAAGGCCAGAAAAGATACAGGTTAAAATTTCTTCATACAACTTACAGCCATCCTTTATACCATATATTTATTGATTTTTTAAAATTTTCTGTCTCCCACTAGACTGTAAGTTCCATATTTAAGGAGCATGGTAAACATTTGAAACAGAGGAAAATAAAATGTATTACAGGGAAGAAAAATTATGATCTGATCCATATTGATAGTTCACCTGAGGTTGAATACTGGTGCCACAAATTGTACAGGTATGTAATTTTTTTCCCTGCAGTGTTCAGAAGTCCAGCAACAGAAACAAAGAAAGCAAATGGTTAGTTTCATCTTAAATTTTTTTTAGAAAATTACAAAATGCTTTGCTGCCCATTTTAAAAGTTAACAGCAATCAGAAAAATCCTCACTGTGGGAAACTACAGAAAAATAACTTAGTTCCCTCAACGAATAAATTGCACGTTGAGAAAAAGTAAGAAAAAATGAGAACCTGTAGAATAAAAAGTATTAGAAAAATTAATCAATTACAATATGTGGACTTCATATGGATATTGATTCCAATGAACAAATTTTTAAATATTTTTAATTTACATTAAAGGGCAATTGGGAACTTGAGCATTAACTGAATTTTGTAATATTAAGGAGTTGTTAATATTTTTAGGAGCAAAACTGACATTGTGATTATGTTTGAGTCCTTATGAATGAGAGATATATACAGACATATTTACAGATGAACTTGAACTGGAACTTGCTTCCAAATAACACGGGAAGCAGGAAAGTTGGTGGGATATAGTGAAATAATAGTGGCCATGAACTGGGATAACGTTGAAGCTGGGTCATAGGCACGTAGGATTCATTACACTATTCTGTGCACCTTCATACAGGCTTCAATTTTTCTAGACTAAACTTTGTTTAATTTAGTGACAAAATGAAATTCTACTCACTGAATAATGAAAAATTGCATTAGTTCTAATGATGGCTAGTTTAGGAGATAAGATGAGAAATAAAAGAGGAAAAAGTTCTAAAAGGAGGATACATAAATCAGAAAAAGACTAAAACACAGAGAGAAAAGGGCATAAACACCAACAGAAAAAGAGGAAGCACCAGACTGAAAGCAACACAGATCCACAGACAGACTTGTGAAATTACATTACCACCTTGTGGTCTTTAAGGATATTGTCCCTAAATTTTCAAACTGCGATGTTTTTTCACACCTGTAGGCATTTGTGGGGATATCATGACTATACTTGTATCAGGTGTAACTGAGTTAAAGGTCATACCTAAGCTTCAGTCTGGAGGTTTCTTATTTGTGACAAACTTTCTTGAAACTTCTAATATTTTCAAACTCTACCTTCACCTGTTGTCACAATATTTACTACGCTTTAGTGTCCCAAGTTTCCCACTGTATATACTCAGGATTAGCTCCTAATTTGATATTTCAGGACTTTATGAACAAATCCTTGTTCACCTGTACAAACCCTTAATGATTTTTCACCGTTGGTTTTACCATATCCTCTTTTCACCATTACATATCTCAGTTGACTACTCTTAAGTTCGAACCGTATCATTGCAAGCATTCTACTCACTTTCTCCACAGAAGTTATTTTTCTTGCAGTATGTGACAGAGCAGCATAATATGTGCATATGATATGACACTGTAGGACAGGGAAGGATTGGGAATGTGGAACCAAAGGGAATCTATGTTCATCTGGACAACCCGAGCCAGAACATTCCATCCCTATAATACCCAATAGCCCAAATAGCCTAAATGCTATTACTATCACCCCATATTATCTTTGAAATTCACCCTCCTGTCAATCACACTCCTCCTGTTTGAGCTCTTGCTGTCCTCATCTCTGATGTGGACTGATGCACTAGACTCTTAGTTAAAGCCTCCCTGCTTCCAGTCTATAGCCCCTCCAATTGACCCTACACACTACATCCAATTTCCTCTCCAAAATGCACAGCCAGGGCTGGCTGGTTATCTCAGTGGTTAGAGCATGGTGCTGATAACACCAAGGTCCAGGGTTTGACCCCTGTACCAACCAGCCATCAAAACAAACAAACAAAAAAAAAAAAAACCACGTAATGCGCATCTGAACATGTGACTCTTTGCTTAATATCTTCCAGTACTTACAGGAAAAGAAATCCTAAATGCCGACAGCCAATCTCTTCATGACACAATTCCTGCTGCGTTCTAGTCTCATTCATTCACTGCTGTTCCCCCAACTTACACGCTCTGTTTCAGACATACCGGGCTACATGCTGTTTCCGACAAGGGCTTCAAACTTCCCTGTCTTGTTGCAGGTTGTTTCCTTGTCTGAAAACCCAACTGTATTTCTGGTTAACTCCTAATCTTGGTTTGTCTTAATTCAGACTTAACACTCATGGCTGGCCTCACTCCCCAGCTGAGTGTTCCCATAACACTTACACACTATTGCACTTAACTTCCTGTATTGTAATGATCTGTTTACCAGTGTCTCTCTAACCTCTTGCTCCAGCCTCCTTAAACTCAAATGTAAGATAGACTGGAACTGTGCCATATTTATTTCAGCATTCCCAGAATCTAGCACAGTGCCCAGCAAGGCATGGGTATGCGATAAAGATTGACTGCCTTCTACTCTGAAGCTATTAGTGGGGATTTGATCTCCAAAAGATAGAGTGGGTGGCCAGAGTTTTAATGAAGAAAATAAAATGCCATTTATGGCTTATCCGATTGGACAAGTATTTTTAAATGATAAATCAGCTAGTGTAAGCAAGGATTCTCTCTTAAACTTCAGGTAAGAATAAAAATTTGTTCAAGTCTTCTGGAAGTATATACAACAAAATAAATAAAAAATGTGCATATGATTAGACCCAGAATTCCACTTGTAGGAAATGAAATTGACAATATGCACAAAGATTTAGACATGAGAATGTCTGTCAGGGCAGTGGTAATATAGTTCAAAAACAAAAACAAAAAATTAGGAAACTAAAATGCCCAGAATAGGAGCTTAGCAAAATAAATTGTGGTATAACCTATAATGTAATTCTAAACATCCATTAAAAATGACATTGAAAGTTATTCCTCTGAAAAGCAAAAAAACAAAAGCTGATATAAAACAACTGTGGCCAATTTTATAGTGTGTGTGTGTGCGCACACGTGTATGTGTGCATTTTTATCATGGACTAATGCAATAGACTATGTACACACATACACTCATACACAAACATAGAAAGCGAAAGGTTGGAAAATATATATACCAAAATGGAAATAGGACTATAAATCATTTAAACGTTGGCTTCTCTGTAGTTTGTGATTTTTCTCCAGTGAGCAGGTATTGTCTTTATAATAATAAGGGGGAAAAAATAAAGGTTATATTTTTAGAGAGAAAAGGAAGAAGAAAAGGAAGAAGGCCAAGTCCCTGACGCAATGAAGAAAGAACACAGGAAGCTGGCCTGAATTTAAAAGAGCATCTGAATCTCAGTAACAGAAAGACCTATGGAGTTTTATAGAAGGTTAAGCCAATTGGTCATATGTGCCCTAGTGTCAGGTGCTCAGATCAATATGTATTTGAGTTCAGTGTCAGTGAATGGAAATTATTTGGAGATGAGGGAGGTGGGAGAAAGGTGGTATCTGTCAATATTATGGGTCAGACTCTTCACATAACCCTTCTTTCCTCTGATGCCTCCCCTCACCCACCACCACTCTGCCTTACTACAGGGACTTGGAGAATATTAAAGACTCCTTTATTCACAGAGAGTGGGAAGGATATCAGTAGAAGTAGTGAAGGAAGAATATCTAAGCCATATGCCTGCCCAGTCTACCTGGATCTACATCATTAGACTTGGGCTTCCCTACCCTAGCCAGAGGAAAGACTGATTCTTTCTAACTGCTTGGAACTTTATAAGTTTAGATTTCATCAAAAATTTTCCATTGATTGATGATTTACAAAGAAAATCATTGTAAGATTTTCAAAGAATCTCTCAAAGATCAAAGCATCTGTGGTGTCATTAGTATGAATATGAAATATTCATTTTAAAAATTCTTTTGTTCAGACAAAAAAAAAGACTATAAGCGTAATCAAGAAAAGAAAGAGAAAGTTGAAGGTGAACAGATGGAGACAGCGAAAGTACACTAATTTTTCAAGAACTTCAGCTATGAAGCTGAAAAAAGAAGGGTGCAGGTAAAGGAAAATACTTATTTGGGGTTTTTTGTTTTGTTTTGTTTTAAGGTAAGAAAAAAAGTTTAGCCTTCTCATATCTTATGAAGCAAGTTATTAAAAGGGAAATATTGAATATAGCAGAAAGGACACAGGAAGACACTGGTATGGAATGGGATAAAGAGCATTTCTACTTCTGGAGCTGCAGAAAAGTAGATGAGGAGGACGATGCATGATATTTATAGTTTTGAAGATGGAATGTGATAGGATTTTTTCCCTTGATTCTTAGTGAAATTAGAGGCAAGATCAACTGCTGGTGCCAGGGAGATAAGGATGAGATAGTGGTTTTAGGAGGAGCACATATTTTTGGAAGAGCCACAGCAGATAATATCTTCTTGGGAAACACAGGTGGTATTCTCTGGGAGGAAGACACTAAGGCAGGAGTACAGAAGTTCATCAGGAGTAACACTTGTGGAAGAGGAATTATGTCTTATGTGGGGCTCAGTCTTGTTTTCTGGTCAGACTTTCAGATGCAGCAGATCACTGCCCATGTGACCACTTTATTCATGTGCCCATCATGCTAGCCCTGGGGCAGCTGCTGATGACCAGGCTATGAGGTCTGCCTAGTTGTTCAGTGCCTCTTCCATGGTGGATTCTATCTGGGGGATAATAATATGTGATAGAAAGATCTCTAAACTCTGTGCCCACTCCCATATGTCCAACTATGTCTGTATCCCAGATCCTGTCACTGATCTTCAAATCTTTTTTTCCTTCATCTATGAGCAGCTCATCATTGCCCACGGATCTTTATATAGTGTAACCTCCTTCTACACAAAGTGGATAGACTAGTTTACTACTGGGAATATTTTTCTTCACTGCCATCTTTCAAGACTATTCTGAGTGGAGCAGTAATTCAGCTGCTATCTACCTTCAGCTTACATCTACACATGAAGCCAATCTATTTATAAACCAAGCTCAGGCTTTTTCCTTTTGCTTCAGCTAATCATACAGGACATCCCATATCACTGTAGGTGTGAGTAGGGGGAGGGGCAATGGTACAAATATGAGGGACAGCATAGAGGAGTGGGTTATCTGCTGATTGAGCCTGCTTGTATCTTCTGGTCCTGCTCATGTTTAGTCTCAGATGTCCTATTTCCACCTTTCGATGAATTTCCACTGGGCCTGACTTTATAATCTGGTAGAACCAGCAGGATCCAGATCACGATGGGCAGGTCAAGAAGAATGGTTATTTGGGGTTCCATGGTCAAGTGTTCCATCTCTACTGGGGTCCAGTAGCACACCAACAGCTATTTCTCAAAAGGCAACCAATTTTGTGCTGCAGATGGTGAGACTTTAAAACCTCAAGGGACCTATTTCGCAAGTCTTCCACTGGAAGACATCCCACACTGCATCTTTTTCCACCACTGACATCTCCAACATCATAGGGTCTACCAAACCACGCCCAAGTGTCAGGGCTACTTGCACCCAGGCCTGACTTGCTGCAGAGATCTTACCAGCTCCAAGCCCCAGTCAGTCTTCCATATCATCCACTATATAGGTTGAAGCAGTATTCCTAGGTGTGGAATGTGTTGCCTCTGGAATTCAAAGAGACCTACCAGGCACTATGATTTCTTCTTTGTAGGCAAAGATGCACAATAGGGATTTGCAGCTCGTTCCTTACCACTGAACCACTAAGTACTTAAGTCGTAAGTTCCTGAATCATCTAAGGAATTATTACATATGTACTTTACCAAGGCCTCCAGCATGTTAGCTATCTTTTGTTAATCCTGCCTAATGAGGAGGTTGTTACTGATGTAATGAATCGATATGATGTTTTGTGGGATGTCCAGATGGTCTAGATCTACTTGGACTATATATATTATGGTAGAGCATGAGAAAGTCAAAAAAGCCTCAGAATAAATTACAAATGTCTATTGTCTCTTCCATGTGGATGAATACGGTTTCTGATGCAGTTTTATAACTGAGATAGGAAAGAATGTATTTGTTCAACCAACTGCCACATACCACCTACTGGAAGCCAAATTAGTCTCCCCCAATGAGGATACCACAAGGGCATGGCAGCTATAATCAAGGCCACTGCTTACTGAAGCTTGTGGTAGTCTACATTCTTTCTTCAGGATCCATCCACCTTCTGCAGAGGTCAAATCGACAAATGTAGATGAGAGGGCCATTTCTGCATCCTTTAGATCTTTAAAGCAGAACTAATCTCTACCTCATCCTCCTCAGGATACAGTACTATTTTTGATTATTGTGTTGGCTTGGCAGAGGGCAGTGTCAGAGGTTTCCACATGGGCTTCCCCACTATGATTGCTCTTACCCCTATGGCGAACGTGGAAATTAGTCCAATTTCTAAATATATCAACTCCAATTATTCATTTGAGAATTGGAAAAATGAGCATCAAGGTTTGTGGACCCAATATAGACAGATTTTGACCAGCTCCATTTATAGCCTGATCCCCCTACATCCCACTCTAGCAAGAGGGCCATGATGATGATTCTATCTCAGGTTATCGATGTCAACTTGGACCCCAACAGACCCTGAAATGTGCAGGTACTCCCTCTTTCTCCGGAGTAAAGTCTCAGTGGCTGTAAGTCCCTTTGAAAAAGGACTGAAGACAGTTTTACTTTCTATGGTGTCACAGTGACCTTCCCCTGGAGAACCTGACCAACTTCGTAAATGGATTTCAGGCTTGAGAATTGGCTCATGTCTGATAATTGGAGCCAAAAAGAGATTGTGGCTTTTTATTAGCAAGATTGCCCCAGCTTTCTGCTCATCCATTTTTGCTCTTATGTACATGTATCAGTATATGTATGCTCATCTCTTTTGCCCCAAGGGATGCTGTGTACTATTAGCCACTATCTCCACCAGGCTCTGTATGGCTCTGAGCAAATGTTTTCTGTGGAGCCCTGTCTGTATGACTTAATTTAAAATGTGTTATAAAATCCATGGGCTTATGCAAAGTACAAAGATTTATCAGTGAAAATTTAGAATAATAAATAGAGGTAATTACATATTATTTTTCTGTCTGATCAGTGCATGTGAAGATTCTTTTAGTGTCCTGAAACCATTTCTTTGTGCTTTGGCCCAGGAATGATCTCTTAATGTTCTTTATTCTCAAATGCACCCTTACTTGTTAATTTCATATCTCCCACCATAAGAAAAAAGTAGTGACACTGTTATTAATCACAATGCCATGGCTCTTCAGAATCTGTTTGCATTGAAACAACAAAGACCTTCTTGTCTCTGCCTGCAGCTCCTTCATACCATTTAATGCTGATAACATCATTTATGATCCTGCATCATCCTTTGTACTTTCCATGAATATTGGCTTCCAATGACTCTCTCAAAGTTGTTCCTGTGCTTTATTGATGATAACCACAAATGCAAGTCTTACCCAGAATATGTGGGAAAATGTGAACAATAACTTGGTTTTTGCTCAACTTAAATTTACCACTTGTGGAGTTTTATAGTAAAAATATAGAGTAATGTATTTTCCAACCATGTCTTCTCTTGAACTTTTAGATCATATTCAATGCATTCCTAGAATGTGATCTCTTTTAACATTGGCTGTACCACTGTCTTCTACACACTACCACCAGCAGAGAGGGTACTGAGGAATTAATGGGTGACAGACCCATGACTGGAGTGAAAAGAATGGTCTTATTTGCACATGGAATGTATCTCTCTCATCTGGTATGGCTTAAGTGTGACCCATGTAAATCATAGGCAAAAGAGGACATGTCAGAAAAGGCCATTGGCATCACAGAGCGATAGTCTCAAAAGCTCTCAAAGGAGATAGGTACAGTCACCCCTATAGAACTACCTGAGCCTAAGTAGAATAACCACCCTGGATGCCAGCAACAGACAGGAGGGTACAGAGAGTAAAGGATGCCTGAAACCATGTCAACAGCCTGTAGGTGCTACAGAACAGATGTAGAAACATGTATAGAACAGAAACAACAGATGGGCCCACATGTGGCTCAATCCCAAGAGTCAGCAGTTGATGACTATAGCCCAGACCCCTGAACTTATTGTATCTAACACAAGTAAGAATCATTCCAAAACCAGCATGTCAAAACTATTCAGGCTGTCCATTCTTGACTGATCCATTTATATAATGATGCCTAGTACCAGCTCATGAAAGCCAATAGTTAGCATCTATCCCCAACTCTGCATTCAGTGACATCACATTAGGAGCTTAAAATTGGCCTCAATGAGAATATTTACACCATGGGAATTGGCAAATGCTAGAGCTTTCTTGTGAGAGTGCTGGTTGATAAGCATCTACCAGCACACCACTGGCATGATGCCATGAAATAAATACTGTGCTGACCAGCTGGAGTGATCAACTCATCTGCTGGCCTCCCAAAACTGGTGCTTGGCCACAGGGCACCAAGACAACTGCATAAGCCTGAGTCCCTAAGGTTATTGGTGCATGGTAGGGTAGAGGGCCAGAGATCTCTCAAAGGGAAAAAGTAAGAACTGGAGCCCAGGATGGTCCTGGTCTAGTCGTCGGGCATCCCATCTGGATGGCAGTCCCAGTCCCAGTTGGTCCCAGCACCAGAAGGAGACTTTTTAAATTACCAGGAAGGTACTTCAAAGCATGGGGACCATGGCAGGGCTCAGCTTGTTCACATTTAACTGTGGAAATGATCTCCATAATTCTCAACTGGTCAGGCTCCCTAGGCTGTCACTCCAAACTAGTTGGTTGTTTTGATAATCATGACTCCCTAGTTTCTGGCCATTAAGCACCACCATCTGGCCTCTACACTTCAGAGCACTGTTATGTCCATTGCTATCAATGAGACAAGTTCTGTGATAGCCTCTCCTACCATCAGCTCTGGTTTACAGAGGAGAGCCATCACTGAAATTCTTGACTAGTGGCCCTTTCACCATCTCATTCCTGATGGCCTTCGTTGTCCTCTGGGCCTCCCTGTGAAACATAAATCTTCTGATGAGTCTTCTGGCCTCATATAATATATACAATTTCAGCATGTCCACTTTCCTGACCCTTTAATCTTTTTCTAATGTCTGCCATGGCAATTCAGGATTTTCAAACCTCACTCATGGGCCATCACTTTTTGCCAGCTTCTAGGAGCCACGCTGTACCCAGTTTGCATCAATCCTTTGAGCATTACTAGGATGTTAAATTGCATATCCCAAGAGAGTACCCCCAGGTCAATAATCTCATTGTAAGTTACCAGAGAGATTAACTCTATTAAAGTTTTTAATTTTTTGTTAATTGACCTCAGCTTTTCAGCATCCATCTGCAACGTGTCAATGCAATTTAGTAACAATCCAATTCAATTCTCTTCGTATTTATCATTCCCCCTGTTCATTTCAAACTCCTAAATAATCACACTGTACTAATGGATTTCAGTCTACCAGCGCACCATCCCAATTCACCATCAGTGAACATACTATCATCTAGACTGCCACCTAATGCTGAGGTCTGTCTATGCCCCACCTACTAGGGAGGGTGGTGAATCAGCTCCTGATTACTGCTTTCTTGGACCATTCTTATCACCAAGTGCTGCAGATTGCATTTCTGGGAAATAGATGCCAAGATAAGAGTTTAAAATATAAAAGACTTACTGGGGAATAGCACCTGTGAAAGAAAAGGGGAGGAAGGAGTGGTCCAGGGAAAATTCATGCCATGAGGCAGACCTGACAATGTCACTGCCAGACCAGTGGGGAGCTCCAAGGCAAAGACTGCCAATTAGAGGAGTCCCACATTGGAGAGAAATGGCTAAGTCTTTGTACCATGACTGGGGGCTGCTCAGAAAAGAGCGTGATGTTAGTTTAAATGATGAGGCAGATCCCAAGTAGCTAACAGCTGGAGCCTGTAAGCTAACTATACTCCACACAAAGCAAGTTCTTTACTGGAGGGGGGATCTGAGCAGCACGTTTCCAGATACGATAGGGATTGATAGATATACAAAAATTGCTAAGTTCAAGTATTTCCTTGTTAGGGTAAATAAATATGAGCATGGTTTATGAATTAAAGGCAAAAACCACAAAAAAGAAAAATATAACAGATCTTCAAAAAGTTCATGGATTCTCATTATCTTTTACTTCTATTTTCCATGAACTTTTTGAAATACTCTTATACAATGTATAACTTTTAACTCAGCCATAGTACATTTTATAACTACAGTAGAAAGTAAGAAGTAAAAAGAGACAGAGTACAATAAATACATAATATGAAATACTGAGACAAAACTAAGTTTTAATATAATTGTAATAAAAGTAAATGTTTTAACCTACCAAGTAAGACAAGAGACTCAGATTAAATTTAAAAATTATATGCAACAGTATGTTGTCTTCGAGAGCCACCCATTTAAAGCAAGGACACTGAAAAGTTGAAAATAAACAATGAAAACAAGATACACCAGGCAAATTTGAGGAAATAAAATAAAGTTAGGAAAACTGCAGTAGCAGGTTTAATATCTGACAAAAAAAAAATGTATGTATACACACACACACACACACACAAACACAAGGGGTCTTCAAAAAGTTCATGGAAAGATTAACATTATCTTTTAATTATATTTTTCACGAATTTTTTGAAGAACCCTCCTGTGTATGTATATTCCTTATGAAGTAATGATAGATTTAAAAAGAACATTATGCACTGATTTTTTAAAAATTAGAATGCAGAGAGCAATTGGCAGTACTTCATCAAGAAAAATATATGTATACCCTATGACCCCGCAATTCTTTTCTTTGACTACATCCCAACAAAATTATTACTCATGTCCATTAGTAGATATACAATAAGGATGTTCGTTATTAGGCTTGATATATCCAATCATGTGCCTCATCCACTCCTGTCCCTGGGGCTGGCCCTGCTTAGTGACACAATTTTGCTAGTTGATGTTCCTACAATTCCAAAGTCTCCTACGTAGCCTGGGCCTTCAAGAGCAGTTGACTTAAGAAGCAGAGGCCTGAGTTGATTATACTCATCTGTTAAGACCATGTTATTGTTGGTCCTCGCAGAGCACTTCTAGTTAGTTGGCTCATTAACTTATTAATTCATTCCCTTTTAACCATATCTTCCACTTTTATTTCCCTACTCTTCATAAGCAACCATTTTATTGTGTATTTTTATTTGGATGTAGTTTTACAACAAAGGAAAAAGTGACTGAAAAAAACGAAAAGTCCCAATTTTTATAGTAAATCTCTTCAAAATTATTTTTCTTACTGAATTTTAGCACTAGAAGAGACTTTAGAAGCAATCTTATTTTACTTGATTATGTTACAAATGAGAAAATGAGTCCCACAATATCCATGGTCCTTATTGGGAGCTGTTGCCAACTGAACAAGGCCTTTCCACTATGCAACCCTTTACCTCTACTGTCTGTCTCCGAGGAGATACGCTGGGTTGACAAGGAAAAAGAAGAGCAGAAACTAAGCTCTATTCAACCTTCACAAAGACTGGCACAATCAGCAACCCTCACTATTTTTAATTTTTATTGCAAAAGGTAAATGAGCTGATGTCGACACAGTATCAGGTAACATAAGACAAAAAGAACTCTGCTCCTCTAACCAAGGAAGAAAAGTCACTGGGCAAATGTGGTCAAGTAGTTACATTTCTTCTTGTTAATGACTTTTCTATTTTAGAATATTTCAAAGCTGAAACTCAGAAATCTTTTTTAGCAGGATTGCTTTAGGTTCTTGTTAGGGATGTCACCAAGACAGTCTTTTTACAAGGCACCTACACAGCCTTCTGTTTCCATGTGGGGGGAAAAAAAATTTCAAGAAGCCCAATAACATTTTAAATTCTTTCCAAGTGTTACAAAACTAGAAAAAAAGAGAACAGTTTGAGTTAGCTTCTCAAAATATGGTGAGAAGATTAAAATGGCAACCCTTTATCAACTAATTACTAAATAGTGTTTTTATAAAAAGAACTAAGCAATTTTTCAACTATTAAAATTCACAATATAAACAGTTGAGAAAACCAACTAGACCAACTGCAGTAGCAAATAGTGGGTTGGTTCACGACCCTGTGTTGAACTAAAATAAATATAGTAAAAATACCTGGTATGTTGAAGAAGTCTTCAGCTGATCCCCTTTTGAGATATTTTGGTTGGGTAAAGAAGTCCGGATATAATCCAATGTAGATTCTTACCTGAATAACAAATTATTAGTGATGGCCACTTACAAAATAAAGTTCTGGTGTCAGTCAATAATGCTTGGCTAAGTTTTATTGACTTTCATGCAATATTATGAGAAAAACAATTACAGGCTTTGGCTGAAACTAATCTAGAGAGAAAAAATATCTTTTACTGATTGTTTCAGTGTTATGGACAAACATTTTTTAAAATATACACTGGTGGGCTTCAAAAGCTGCTGGGATGCAAGATTCTAAGAACAGTGAATTCTGCTCACCTCTGGAAAATCAAGGACAGTTTACAAAGTATTTACATATTTTCCTCAATTAGGGCTCAACTAAATAAATTAAAACCAAAACACGCAAAACCATGCAGAAGTATATAGTAAAAACTAAAATGAATTTAATTTCCAATATTCCAAAAGGCATGTTGAAAGAATACAGAGCCAACTTGAAGGGGCTCCCAATTGCCAAACTGGAACAACTTGAGCAACAAAATTACTTTAATAAATTATAGCCCTGGACCGGCCCGTGGCTCACTCGGGAGAGTGCGGTGCTGATAACACCAAGGCCCCAGGTTCGGATCCCATATAGGGATGGCCGGTTTGCTCAGTGGGTGAGCATGGTGCTGACAACACCAAGTCAAGGGTTAAGATCCCCTTACCGGTCATCTTTTTAAAAAAATAAATAAATAAATAAATTATAGCCCATAGGATTAAATACCTGAGTTCTTACTAATGTGTTTGAATAAATAAGTGTAAGGAAGATATAGCTCCTCCTTACAATAAAATTCCAGTTTATAAACGTAGAAGGAAAGAAATAGAAAATCAGTGTTGGGTAAACACATTACTGCAGGCAAAACCCACCAACGGATGCTAAAATTAATGACAAAAGGTTTGCATAGTTTCAAAGTATCTTCCTGACCCACCAAGTAGTTATTAATTAAAAAGGAAAGATGGAGAGAAACCTAGCAGGTATTTTAATCAAGTGATCAAAGTTAAAATCACAAGTACTTTACATATTAACATCTTCTACACCCTCATAAGATATGCTAAGAAGGACACATCAATTCCATGGTATTCTTCACACACACATTCACACACACACACACACACACACACACACACCTACAAGGAAAATATGAAATGGCAGAGGCAAAGAAAAACTGCAGTTGGATTAGAAATTGAAGGTATCATTTCTCAGCCTTTAGGCTAAGATCAAGTGTAAAAATATGAGGTATCAGTACAGACTCACAATTTATAAAACAATATGTATTTATATACAAATGTGTGTTTCCTTGCTCTGCCAGCAAAAAGGGCCTAGTGGTACCCCAGGAGCAATGAGCATTCCTAGTTCTCAGATCTTGGTTTCTAAATACCATTCCTCCTAAAAGGAAACAAGCTCCTTGAAGAAATGGCTGTTTCCAGGGTCAAGGCAGGGAAGGTACAAGTTAAGTCTGGAATGTGCTATTTTGCTAGAAAGTGAGGATGTGCTTAAAAAAAAAAAAATATGCTGGGGACTTACCAAAAGAACACAGTAACCAAATTTCCTGGGGCTCCCCTCAGCAAAATCAACCTCAATTTTAAATCAATATAAGTACAGTAACAGATTATAATCCACTGATTAAAACAGAAATCTGAGTCTATACTTAAAATACGTATGTGGGTGGTTGGGGAGGAAGGGAGAGACAGTGGGACAGAGAGGAAAAGGCGGAGAGGGGGACAGAGAGAAAGAAGATGACTCCTTGAAGTAATATGCTGATGTGTGTGTAACGTAGCAGAATTGAAAAATCACCATTTGCAGCCATAATAAAGATTGGTTTGGGCAAGAATTATCAATTGCTAAATTGGGGGAGGGAAACGGGATGTTTGTCAAGAAGCATAACACTTCCCATAGATTGTGTATTAGTTGCAAAGGGGAAAAATAACTACACAGTGAAAACACAGAACAATACTTTGACCAGAATATCAAATCTTATTTATACATGTCTCCACCAACTATCACAGTGTCTAATAATTTTGACAGTTTAATAAACTTTGGTTGAATGGATACTCCCTGCCTAGACTGTAAGATGCTAGGTGTGTCTTTATTAATCTATGTTTCCCACCTCCAGTCCTGAGACTAATGAAGACACAAAGTACAGTGATTAGAAGAATAGTAAAACTTTAAAACTAGTCCATACATTATATAATATTCCATACTCTCATGTCAACTAAATTTTTGGAAGTAAAGATTTTTCAAAACTTGTTAACAGTATAGTATAAAACCAGAAAATTAGAAATTTTAAAAATCTCTCCAAATATACATGTATACACTAACTTCGAAAGGTTTTTGTATTTCCAGATATTCTACAAAAGGAAAACCTCAAAAATAAGTGAAGCAACAATAAAATTTATGAATACACTGTAGTTAGAACCCAACTTTATTGTTACAACCAATTTTTATTTACAGATAATAAATCTCTTCAAAAAGATACATTCCTTCATGTAATCAATGGTAAAAAGCCTTATTAAACAGAAATAAAGCCTAAACATTACATATCTAAACAGAAATACAGTTTCATTAAAAGTTTATGAACATACAGCAAAAATGTATTTTTACTTAATTAAGCAATTACATGAATGAGGCTGTTTTTAATTTTCTTCACTAGCAACCCCATTTTATCCACAGAACAAATTTTACTTAAATTAACAGTAGTAAAATGTAAAAATTAAATTTTAAACATGAAAAAAAATATGCAACAAAAAAACAGGAAGTATCTTCATTACCAGACAGATTAACAAATTCGCAGACACTCAGATACTCTCTGAGGCATGTCAAAACACCTACATCAAAAGTTGCATTCGTTTGAGAGGTATCAATACATTTTCAGTGCCGAGACTATTTGTAGCACTTACAATATATACAAAGCAGCATTATACTACTATGGTTCACATTTGATAAACACAAATTTAAGTTTTATGCCACAATTTCCCAATTCAACATACAGCTAACGCAATGACAATTACTTTTTTTTTTTTTTTTTGCTGAAACTGAATAAGGAAATTAATCATTTAAGCACAAGAAATAATGCCATGTCTTCTTCCTTATAGCAATAATATATTTCAAAATTCAAATACTTCATAACATGGAATCTTGACCTAGCCATACAAAGTCTCCTAAATATAATACGGTCAAAAAGTTTCCTCTTTGCAGATTCCATTAATTTATACTTTAGTACAAATAAATACAGAAAACTATGTCAGATTATTGGACAATTTCAGTGTGTTACTACCTATATTTAAGTAGTAGCACACCACAACCATGGCAAGTCAACACTCTCATCTCCTCCATTGCTTTTCAGAGGTCTTCTCAGGTCACAGGAGCTAGTTTACAAGGATACCATTGGGTTTCAACCTATCTCTGAAAGTTCCTTTATTAAGAGTTTTGAAACTTAACTAATGGAACACCTACAATTCCAATCAGCCAGTTTTAGTCTTACTCCTCACTAACTAGCTCAAATATAATATGTAACTTTTCAATTATTATAAACATCTTATACATGTTTTTATTAAAATGATTAATGGTATTCAAAATACCATTAATGAGTAAGATGTTAAAAAAATGGGATTATGAGTATTGTACAGAGCAATATTTTCATAACTAGAAAAGCTATAGGATTCACAATGAACATATATATAATGATATTTTAACCCTGTTGTCTTATAACATCAGTAGTACAGTAAGTGCATAAAGTACAGAAAAGAAGAAAAAGAATATTTCAGGAGAGAAACTTAACTAAAAACTTGAATTCTGAATTCCTCACACACAAAAAAGTTTAAAGTGTTTTTAAGCACTACCACTACTTTTTTTCCATCCAAATAGTTCAGATCTTCATTCCAAATTATGATCCAGAAATAAAAATTTTCAGTGTAAAAGTTTTGTTCAGAAAAAATCTAATTCATTATGTAATATCTTATTAATTTAAATTTTCACATATTTAAGAAATACAAACCCAAATATTTTCTTTTACAGAGACACATTGATAGACTGAGCTTCAAAGATGGGGGGAAAATAAATGATATACTTTTCTGTCCACAGACATTAAGCCCAAGATGTAACAACACTGTTATCACACAAGTTGTATGTAACTGGGGGGGGGGGGGGGGGGGGGTTTAAAATAAAAAAATTTTTTTTTTTTAAAAAAAAAAAA